>NC_052954.1:4791309-4848977 GCF_013358895.1 Oreochromis aureus | reverse complement strand
CATAGAACTCAATTTGATGGACCCTAACATGGACCGGGTCAGGTAGAATTTGTAGCAGTTGTTGTGTACAACTGATCCAAGCAGATGGACTTACTGAATTCAAGAGACAAGTTCTTGCATGAGGTGGACCAATAATACAGACGCCTTCTTCCTTACCAGTTAATCTGGAACTTCTTTGAAATATACTGTATTTTCTGTGTTTCCAAATCCTTGAGGGATACCTGGTCATGAGTCTCTTTTATATAAACTCAATAATCCTCTTGCAGTCCCACCCATTATTTAAACCAACGAGATTCCATCATGAAACCTAATGGTTGGCTAACCACTGTCGTAGTCTCCCATTGTATTTTGTTGTCATTTTTGTCTCCAATAGTTGTTGAAGGTTTGTGCAGTTTCAATCAGAGGCATCTTATTCACACATAAATAAACGATTCCTAAACTATTGAAAATAAAGAATTGCCCAAAAGGAGCAGTAAAGAAAAAGGAAAACCACAATTGTTTCCATTTGAGGTGTCTCTATTGGAGATGTTCTTTAAGTGAAATGTATAATCTAAAGTTTGCTTCAAAGTGTCTAATGGCTGTAAACACATAGACAAGGTCACTTTGAGTAGGTGCACTTAGGAATTCAACCACCATCAGTGTCTCCATTCAAAGTGATCTTGATGTGAAACATAGAACTCAATTTGATGGACCTAACATGGAGGGTCAGGTAGAATTTTTAGGATTTGTTTAGTGTTTCTATTTTAGATGTTCTTTAAGTGAAATATGTAAAGTAAAGTTTGCTTCAAAGTGTCTAATTGCTGTGAACTCATAGGCAAGGTCACTTTGAGTGGGTGCACTTAGGAAAACAACCACCATCAGTGTCTCCATTCAAAGTGATCTTGATATGAAACATTGATCTCAGTTTGATGGACCTAACATGGACCGGCCAGGTAGAATTTGTAGCAGTTGTTGTGTACAACTGGTCCAAGCAGATGCACTTACTGAATTCAAGAGACAAGTTCTTGCATGAGTTGGACCAATAATACAGACTTGTAATGGACGCTTCTTCCTTACCAGTGGTTCCTTGAAGTTCTTTTGGTATATCCTGTTTTGTCTGTGTTTCCAAATCCATGAGGGATACCTGGACATGAGTCTCTTTTATATGAACTCAATACTCCTCTTGTAGTCCCACCCATATTTAAATCGATCTAGATTACATCATGAAACGAATGGTTGGCTAACGACTGTCGTAGCTCCTCATTGTATTTTGTTGTCATCTTTTGTCTCCAATAGTTGTTGAAGGTTTTTGCAATTTCAATCAGAGGCATCTTATTCACACATAAATAAACGATTCCTCAAACCATTCAAAATAAAGAATTGCCCAAAAGGAGCAGTAAAGAAAAGGAAAACCACAAATGTTTCCATTTGAGGTGTCTCTATTGGAGATGTTCTTTAAGTGAAATGTATAATCTAAAGTTTGCTTCAAAGTGTCTAATGGCTGTAAACTCATAGGCAAGGTCACTTTGAGTGGTGCACTTTAGAATACAACCACCATCAGTGTCTCCATTCAAAGTGATCTTGATATGAAACATTGATCTCAGTTTGATGGACCCAACATGGACCAGTCAGGTAGAATTTGTAGCAGTTGTTGTGTACAACTGGTCCAAGCAGATGGACTTACTGAATTCAAGAGACAAGTTCTTGCATGATTTGGACCAATTATACAGACTTGTAATGGACGCTCTTCCTTACCAGTGGTTCCTGAAGTTCTATTGGTACATCCTGTGTTGTCTGTGTTTCCAAATCCATGAGGGATACCTGGTCGATACCCTAAACTATTCAAAATAAAGAATTGCTCAAAAGGGAGCAGTAAAGAAAAAGGAAAACCACAAATGTTTCCATTTCAGGTGTCTCTATTGAGATGTTCTTAAAGTGAAATGTATAATCTAAAGTTTCCTTCAAAGTGTCTAATTGCTGTAAACACATAGGCAAGGTCACTTTGAGTAGGTGGACTTAGGAATTCAACCACCATCAGTGTCTCCATTCAAAGTGATCTTTATATGAAACAGAACTCAATTTGATGGACTCAACATGGACCGGCCAGGTAGAATTTTTAGGATTTGTTGAGTGTTTCTATTTTAGATGTTCTTAAGTGAAATATGTAAAGTTTGCTTCAAAGTGTCTAATGGCTGTAAACTCATAGCCAAGGTCACTTTGAGTGGGTGCACTTAGGAATTCAACCACCATCAGTGTCTCCATTTAAAGTGATCTTGATATGAAACATTGATCTCAGTTTGATGGACCTAACATGGACGGTCAGGTAGAATTTGTAGCAGTTGTTGTGTACAACTGGTCCAAGCAGATGGACTTACTGAATTCAAGAGACAAGTTCTTGCATGAGGTGGACCATTAATACAGACGCCTTCCTTACCAGTTAATCTGGAAGTTCTTTTGAAATATACTGTATTTTCTGTGTTTCCAAATCCTTGAGGGATACCTGGTCATGAGTCTCTTTTATATAAACTCAATAATCCTCTTGCAGTCCCACCCACATTTAAACCAACGAGATTCCATCATGAAACGAATGGTTGGCTAACAACTGTCGAGGGGCCCCATTGTATTTTGTTGTCATCTTTTGTCTCCAATAGTTGTTGAAGGTTTGTGCAGTTTCAATCAGAGGCATCTTATTCACACATAAATAAACGATTCCCTAAAACCATTCAAAATAAAGAATTGCCCAAAAGGGAGCAGTAAAGAAAAGGAAACCACAAATGTTTCCATTTCAGGTGTCTCTATTGGAGATGTTCTTTAAGTGAAATGTATAATCTAAACTTTGCTTCAAAGTGTCTAATGGCTGTAAACTCATAGGCAAGGTCACTTTGAGTGGGTGCACTCAGGAATACAACCACCATCAGTGTCTCCATTCAAAGTGATCTTGATATGAAACATTGATCTCAGTTTGATGGACCTAACATGGAGGGCCAGGTAGAATTTTTAGGATTTGTTTAGTGTTTCTATTTTAGATGTTCTTTAAGTGAAATATGTAAAGTAAAGTTTGCTTCAAAGTGTCTAATTGCTGTAAACTCATAGTCAAGGTCACTTTGAGTGGGTGCACTTAGGAATACAACCACCATCAGTGTCTCAATTCAAAGTGATCTTGATATGAAACATAGAACTCAATTTGATGGACCTAACATGGAGGGTCAGGTAGAATTTGTAGGATTTGTTGAGTGTCTCTATTTTAGATGTTATTTAAGTGAAATATATAAAGTAAAGTTTGCTTCAAAGTCTCTAATTGCTGTAAACTCATAGGCAAGGTCACTTTGAGTGGGTGCACTTAGGAATACAACCACCATCAGTGTCTCCATTCAAAGTGATCTTGATATGAAACATTAAACTCAATTTGATGGACCTAAGATGGACCGTCAGGTAGAATTTGTAGCAGTTGTTGTATACAACTGGTCCAAGCAGATGCACTTACTGAATTCATGTGACAAGTTCTTGCATGAGTTGGACCAATAATACAGACTTGTAATGGACGCTCTTCCTTACCAGTATATCCTGTGTTGTCTGTGTTTCCAAATCCATGAGGGATACCTGGTCATGAGTCTCTTTTTATATGAACTCAATACTCCTCTTGTAGTCCCACCCACATTTAAATCGACGAGATTACATCATGAAACGAATAGTTGGCTAACGACTGTCGTAGCTCCCCATTGTATTTTGTTGTCATCTTTTGTCTCCAATAGTTGTTGAAGGTTTGTGCAGTTTCAATCAGAGGCATCTTATTCACACATAAATAAACGATTCCCTAAACCATTCAAAATAAAGAATTGCCCAAAAGGGAGCAGTAAAGAAAAAGGAAAACCACAAATGTTTCCATTTGAGGTGTCTCTATTGCAGATGTTCTTAAAGTGAAATGTATAATCTAAAGTTTCCTTCAAAGTGTATATTTGCTGTAAACACATAGGCAAGGTCACTTTGAGTAGGTGGACTTAGGAATTCACCCACCATCAGTGTCTCCATTCAAAGTGATCTTTATATGAAACAGAACTCAATTTGATGGACTCAACATGGACCGTCAGGTAGAATTTTTAGGATTTGTGGAGTGTTTCTATTTTAGATGTTCTTTAAGTGAAATATGTAAAGTAAAGTTTGCTTCAAAGTGTCTAATGGCTGTAAACTCGTAGCCAAGGTCACTTTGAGTGGGTGCACTTAGGAAAACAACCACCATCAGTGTCTCCATTCAAAGTGATCTTGATATGAAACATAGAACTCAATTTGATGGACCTAACATGGAGGGTCAGGTAGAATTTGTAGCAGTTGTTGTGTACAACTGGTCCAAGCAGATGGACTTACTGAATTCAAGAGAGAAGTTCTTGCATGAGGTGGACCAATAATACAGACGCTCTTCCTTACCAGTTAATCTGGAAGTTCTTTTGAAATATACTGTGTTGTCTGTGTTTCCAAATCCTTGAGGGATACCTGGTCATGAGTCTCTTTTTATATGAACTCAATACTCCTCTTGTAGTCCCACCCATATTTAAATCGACGAGATTACATCATGAAACGAATGGTTGGCTAACGACTGTCGTAGCTCCCCATTGTATTTTGTTGTCATCTTTTGTCTCCAATAGTTGTTGAAGGTTTGTGCAGTTTCAATCAGAGGCATCTTATTCACACATAAATAAACGATTCCCTCAAACCATTCAAAATAAAGAATTGCCCAAAAGGGAGCAGTAAAGAAAAGGAAAACCACAAATGTTTCCATTTGAGGTGTCTCTATTGGAGATGTTCTTTAAGTGAAATGTATAATCTAAAGTTTGCTTCAAAGTGTCTAATGGCTGTAAACACATAGACAAGGTCACTTTGAGTAGGTGCACTTAGGAATTCAACCACCATCAGTGTCTCCATTCAAAGTGATCTTGATGTGAAACATAGAACTCAATTTGATGGACCTAACATGGAGGGTCAGGTAGAATTTTTTAGGATTTGTTTAGTGTTTCTATTTTAGATGTTCTTTAAGTGAAATATGTAAAGTAAAGTTTGCTTCAAAGTGTCTAATTGCTGTGAACTCATAGGCAAGGTCACTTTGAGTGGGTGCACTTAGGAAAACAACCACCATCAGTGTCTCCATTCAAAGTGATCTTGATATGAAACATTGATCTCAGTTTGATGGACCTAACATGGACCGTCAGGTAGAATTTTAGCAGTTGTTGTGTACAACTGGTCCAAGCAGATGGACTTACTGAATTCAAGAGACAAGTTCTTGCATGAGTTGGACCAATAATACAGACTTGTAAGGACGCTCTTCCTTACCAGTGGTTCCTGAAGTTCTATTGGTACTTCCTGTGTTGTCTGTGTTTCCAAATCCATGAGGGATACCTGGTCGATACCCCAAACTATTCAAAATAAAGAATTGATCAAAAGGAGCAGTAAAGAAAAGGAAAACCACAAATGTTTCCATTTGAGGTGTCTCTATTGGAGATATTCTTTAAGTGAAATGTATAATCTAAACTTTGCTTCAAAGTGTCTAATTGCTGTAAACTCATAGGCAAGGTCACTTTGAGTGGGTGCACTTAGGAATTCAACCACCATCAGTGTCTCAATTCAAAGTGATCTTAATATGAAACATAGAACTCAATTTGATGGACCTAACATGGAGGGTCAGGTAGAATTTTTAGGATTTGTTGAGTGTTTCTATTTTAGATGTTCTTTAAGTGAAATATGTAAAGTAAAGTTTGCTTCAAAGTGTCTAATTGCTGTAAACTCATAGTCAAGGTCACTTTGAGTGGGTGCACTTAGGAATACAACCACCATCAGTGTCTCCATTCAAAGTGATCTTGATATGAAACATTGATCTCAGTTTGATGGACCTAACATGGACCGTCAGGTAGAATTTGTAGCAGTTGTTGTGTACAACTGGTGCAAGCAGATGGACTTACTGAATTCAAGAGACAAGTTCTTGCATGATTTGGACCAATTATACAGACTTGTAATGGACGCTCTTCCTTACCAGTGGTTCCTGAAGTTCTATTGGTACATCCTGTGTTGTCTGTGTTTCCAAAATCCATGAGGGATACCTGGTCATGAGTCTCTTTTATATGAACTCAATACTCCTCTTGTAGTCCCACCCATATTTAAATCAATGAGATTACGTCATGAACAAATGATTGGCTAACGAATCGTCGTTAGTACATACTGAATTCAAGAGACAAGTTCTTGCATGAGTTGGACCAATAATACAGACATGTAACAAACGCTCTTCCTTAGCAGTGAAGTTATGAAACATAGAACTCAATTTGATAGACCTAACATGGGGTTTGGTAGAATTTGTAGGAGTTGTTGTGACAACTGGTCCAAGCAGATGAAATGTATAATCTAAAGTTTGCTTCAAAGTGTCTAATTGTTGTAAACTCATAGTCAAGGTCACTTTGAGTGGGTGCACTTAGAATACAACCACCATCAGTGTCTCAATTCAAAGTGATCTTGATATGAAACATTGATCTGAGTTTGATGGACCTAACATGGACCGTCAGGTGGAATTTGTAGCAGTTGTTGTGTACAACTGGTCCAAGCAGATGCACTTACTGAATTCAAGAGACAAGGTCTTGCATGAGTTGGACCAATAATACAGACATGTAACAAACGCCTCTTCCTTACCAGTGAGGTTATGAAACATAGATTTCAATTTGATAGACCTAACAGTGGGGTTTGGTAGAATTTGTAGCAGTTGTTGTGTACAACGGGTCCAAGCAGATGCACTTACTAAATTCAAGAGACAAGTTCTTGCATGAGTTGGACCAATAATACAGACTTGTAATGGACGCTCTTCCTTACCAGTGGTTCCTGAAGTTCTTTTGGTATATCCTGTGTTGTCTGTGTTTGCAAATCCATGAGGGATACCTGGTCATGAGTCTCTTTTATATGAACTCAATACTCCTCTTGTAGTCCCACCCATATTTAAATCGACGAGATTACATCATGAAACGAATGGTTGGCTAACGACTGTCGTAGCTCCCCATTGTATTTTGTTGTCATCTTTTGTCTCCAATAGTTGTTGAAGGTTTGTGCAATTTCAATCAGAGGCATCTTATTCACACATAAATAAACGATTCCCAAACCATTCAAAATAAAGAATTGCCCAAAAGGGAGCAGTAAAGAAAAGGAAAACCACAAATGTTTCCATTTGAGGTGTCTCTATTCGAGATGTTCTTTAAGTGAAATGTATAATCTAAAGTTTGCTTCAAAGTGTCTAATGGCTGTAAACTCATAGGCAAGGTCACTTTGAGTGGGTGCACTTAGGAATACAACCACCATCAGTGTCTCCATTCAAAGTGATCTTTATATGAAACATAGAACTCAATTTGATGGACCTAACATGGACAGTCAGGTAGAATTTGTAGCAGTTGTTGTGTACAACATGTCCAAGCAGATGCACTTACTGAATTCAAGAGACAAGTTCTTGCATGAGTTGGACCAATAATACAGACATGTAACGAACGCCTTCCTTAGCAGTGAAGTTATGAAACATAGAACTCAATTTGATAGACCTAACATTGGGGTTTGGTAGATTTTGTAGGAGTTGTTGTGGACAACTGGTCCAAGCAGATGAAATGTATAATCTAAAGTTTGCTTCAAAGTGTCTAATTGCTGTAAAGTCATAGTCAAGGTCACTTTGAGTGGGTGCACTTAGGAAAACAACCACCATCAGTGTCTCCATTCAAAGTGATCTTGATATGAAACATTGATCTCAGTTTGATGGACCTAACATGGACCGTCAGGTAGAATTTGTAGCAGTTGTTGTGTACAACTGGTCCAAGCAGATGCACTTACTGAATTCAAGAGACAAGGTCTTGCATGAGTTGGACCAATAATACAGACATGTAACAAACGCCTTCCTTACCAGTGAGGTTATGAAACATAGATTTCAATTTGATAGACCTAACAGTGGGGTTTGGTAGAATTTGTAGCAGTTGTTGTGTACAACTGGTCCAAGGAGATGCACTTACTGAATTCAAGAGACAAGTTCTTGCATGAGTTGGACCAATAATACAGACTTGTAATGGACGCCTTCCTTACCAGTGGTTCCTGAAGTTCTTTTGGTATATCCTGTGTTGTCTGTGTTTCCAAATCCATGAGGGATACCTGGACATGAGTCTGTTTTTATATGAACTCAATACTCCTCTTGTAGTCCCACCCATATTTAAATCGACGAGATTACATCATGAAACGAATGGTTGGCTAACGACTGTCGTAGCTCCCCATTGTATTTTGTTGTCATCTTTGTCTCCAATAGTTGTTGAATGTTTGTGCAATTTCAATCACACATAAATAAACGATTCCCTAAACCATTCAAAATAAAGAATTGCCCAAAAGGGAGCAGTAAAGAAAAGGAAAACCACAAATGTTTCCATTTGAGGTGTCTCTATTCGAGATGTTCTTTAAGTGAAATGTATAATCTAAAGTTTGCTTCAAAGTGTCTAATGGCTGTAAACTCATAGGCAAGGTCACTTTGAGTGGGTGCACTTAGGAATACAACCACCATCAGTGTCTCCATTCAAAGTGATCTTTATATGAAACATAGAACTCAGTTTGATGGACCTAACATGGACAGTCAGCTAGAATTTGTAGCAGTTGTTGTTGTGTACAACTGGTCCAAGCAGATGGACTTACTGAATTCAAGAGACAAGTTCTTGCATGAGGTGGACCAATAATACAGACGCCTTCCTTACCAGTTAATCTGGAAGTTCTTTTGAAATATACTGTATTTTCTGTGTTTCCAAATCCTTGAGGGATACCTGGTCATGAGTCTCTTTTATATATAAACGCAATAATCCTCTTGCAGTCCCACCCACATTTAAACCAACGAGATTCCATCATGAAACTAATGGTTGGCTAACGACTGTCGAGGGGCCCCATTGTATTTTGTTGTCATCTTTTGTCTCCAATAGTTGTTGAAGGTTTGTGCAGTTTCAATCAGAGGCATCTTATTAACACATAAATAAACGATTCCCAAACCATTCAAAATAAAGAATTGCCCAAAAGGGAGCAGTAAAGAAAAGGAAAACCACAAATGTTTCCATTTGAGGTGTCTCTATTGGAGATGTTCTTTAAGTGAAATGTATAATCTAAAGTTTGCTTCAAAGTGTCTAATGGCTGTAAACTCATAGGCAAGGTCACTTTGAGTGGGTGCACTTAGGAATACAACCACCATCAGTGTCTCCATTCAAAGTGATCTTTATATGAAACATAGAACTCAGTTTGATGGACCTAACATGGACCGTCAGCTAGAATTTGTAGCAGTTTGTTGTGTACAACTGGTCCAAGCAGATGCACTTACTGAATTCAAGAGACAAGTTCTTGCATGAGTTGGACCAATAATACAGACTTGTAATGGATGCTCCTCCTTACCAGTGGTTCCTGAAGTTCTATTGGTACATCCTGTGTTGTCTGTGTTTCCAAATCCATGAGGGATACCTGGTCGATTCCCTAAACTATTCAAAATAAAGAATTGCTCAAAAGGGAGCAGTAAAGAAAAAGGAAAACCACAAATGTTTCCATTTCAGGTGTCTCTATTGGAGATGTTCTTTAAGTGAAATGTATAATCTAAACTTTGCTTCAAAGTGTCTAATGGCTGTAAACTCATAGGCAAGGTCACTTTGAGTAGGTGCACTCAGGAATACAACCACCATCAGTGTCTCCATTCAAAGTGATCTTGATATGAAACATTGATCTCAGTTTGATGGACCTAACATGGAGGGCCAGGTAGAATTTTTAGGATTTGTTTAGTGTTTCTATTTTTAGATGTTCTTTAAGTGAAATATGTAAAGTAAAGTTTGCTTCAAAGTGTCTAATTGCTGTAAACACATAGGCAAGGTCACTTTGAGTGGCTGCACTCAGGAATACAACCACCATCAGTGTCTCCATTCAAAGTGATCTTGATATGAAACATAGAACTCAATTTGATGGACCTAACATGGACCGTCAGGTAGAATTTGTAGCAGTTGTTGTGTACAACTGATCCAAGCAGATGGACTTACTGAATTCAAGAGACAAGTTCTTGCATGAGGTGGACCAATAATACAGACGCTCTTCCTTACCAGTTAATCTGGAACTTCTTTTGAAATATACTGTATTTTCTGTGTTTCCAAATCCTTGAGGGATACCTGGTCATGAGTCTCTTTTTATATAAACTCAATAATCCTCTTGCAGTCCCACCCACATTTAAACCAACGAGATTCCATCATGAAACGAATGGTTGGCTAACGACTGTCGTAGCTCCCCATTGTATTTTGTTGTCATTTTTTTGTCTCCAATAGTTGTTGAAGGTTTGTGCAGTTTCAATCAGAGGCATCTTATTCACACATAAATAAACGATTCCCTAAACTATTGAAAATAAAGAATTGCCCAAAAGGGAGCAGTAAAGAAAAAGGAAAACCACAAATGTTTCCATTTGAGGTGTCTCTATTGGAGATGTTCTTTAAGTGAAATGTATAATCTAAAGTTTGCTTCAAAGTGTCTAATTGCTGTAAACACATAGACAAGGTCACTTTGAGTAGGTGCACTTAGGAATTCAACCACCATCAGTGTCTCCATTCAAAGTGATCTTGATGTGAAACATAGAACTCAATTTGATGGACCTAACATGGAGGGTCAGGTAGAATTTTTAGGATTTGTTTAGTGTTTCTATTTTAGATGTTCTTTAAGTGAAATATGTAAAGTAAAGTTTGCTTCAAAGTGTCTAATTGCTGTGAACTCATAGGCAAGGTCACTTTGAGTGGGTGCACTTAGGAAAACAACCACCATCAGTGTCTCCATTCAAAGTGATCTTGATATGAAACATTGATCTCAGTTTGATGGACCTAACATGGACCGTCAGGTAGAATTTGTAGCAGTTGTTGTGTACAACTGGTCCAAGGAGATGCACTTACTGAATTCAAGAGACAAGTTCTTGCATGAGTTGGACCAATAATACAGACTTGTAATGGACGCCTTCCTTACCAGTGGTTCCTGAAGTTCTTTTGGTATATCCTGTGTTGTCTGTGTTTCCAAATCCATGAGGGATACCTGGACATGAGTCTCTTTTATATGAACTCAATACTCCTCTTGTAGTCCCACCCATATTTAAATCGACGAGATTACATCATGAAACGAATGGTTGGCTAACGACTGTCGTAGCTCCCCATTGTATTTTGTTGTCATCTTTTGTCTCCAATAGTTGTTGAAGGTTTTTGCAATTTCAATCAGAGGCATCTTATTCACACATAAATAAACGATTCCCTAAACCATTCAAAATAAAGAATTGCCCAAAAGGGAGCAGTAAAGAAAAGGAAAACCACAAATGTTTCCATTTGAGGTGTCTCTATTGGAGATGTTCTTTAAGTGAAATGTATAATCTAAAGTTTGCTTCAAAGTGTCTAATGGCTGTAAACTCATAGGCAAGGTCACTTTGAGTGGGTGCACTTAGGAATACAACCACCATCAGTGTCTCCATTCAAAGTGATCTTGATATGAAACATTGATCTCAGTTTGATGGACCTAACATGGACCGTCAGGTAGAATTTGTAGCAGTTGTTGTGTACAACTGGTCCAAGCAGATGGACTTACTGAATTCAAGAGACAAGTTCTTGCATGAGGTGGACCATTAATACAGACGCCTTCCTTACCAGTTAATCTGGAAGTTCTTTTGAAATATACTGTATTTTCTGTGTTTCCAAATCCTTGAGGGATACCTGGTCATGAGTCTCTTTATATAAACTCAATAATCCTCTTGCAGTCCCACCCATTATTTAAACCAACGAGATTCCATCATGAAACGAATGGTTGGCTAACGACTGTCGAGGGCCCCATTGTATTTTGTTGTCATCTTTTGTCTCCAATAGTTGTTGAAGGTTTGTGCAGTTTCAATCAGAGGCATCTTATTAACACATAAATAAACGATTCCCTAAACCGCCCAAAAGGGAGCAGTAAAGAAAAAGGAAAACCACAAATGTTTCCATTTGAGGTGTCTCTATTGGAGATGTTCTTTAAGTGAAATGTATAATCTAAAGTTTGCTTCAAAGTGTCTAATGGCTGTAAACTCATAGGCAAGGTCACTTTGAGTGGGTGCACTTAGGAAAACAACCACCATCAGTGTCTCCATTCAAAGTGATCTTGATATGAAACATTGATCTCAGTTTGATGGACCTAACATGGACCGTCAGGTAGAATTTGTAGCAGTTGTTGTGTACAACTGGTCCAAGGAGATGCACTTACTGAATTCAAGAGACAAGTTCTTGCATGAGTTGGACCAATAATACAGACTTGTAATGGACGCCTTCCTTACCAGTGGTTCCTGAAGTTCTTTTGGTATATCCTGTGTTGTCTGTGTTTCCAAATCCATGAGGGATACCTGGACATGAGTCTCTTTTATATGAACTCAATACTCCTCTTGTAGTCCCACCCATATTTAAATCGATTTAGTTACATCATGAAACGAATGGTTGGCTAACGACTGTCGTAGCTCCCCATTGTATTTTGTTGTCATCTTTTGTCTCCAATAGTTGTTGAAGGTTTTTGCAATTTCAATCAGAGGCATCTTATTCACACATAAATAAACGATTCCCTAAACCATTCAAAATAAAGAATTGCCCAAAAGGGAGCAGTAAAGAAAAAGGAAAACCACAAATGTTTCCATTTGAGGTGTCTCTATTGGAGATGTTCTTTAAGTGAAATGTATAATCTAAAGTTTGCTTCAAAGTGTCTAATGGCTGTAAACTCATAGGCAAGGTCACTTTGAGTGGGTGCACTTAGGAATACAACCACCATCAGTGTCTCCATTCAAAGTGATCTTTATATGAAACATAGAACTCAGTTTGATGGACCTAACATGGACAGTCAGGTAGAATTTGTAGCAGTTGTTGTGTACAACTGGTCCAAGCAGATGCACTTACTGAATTCAAGAGACAAGTTCTTGCATGAGTTGGACCAATAATACAGACTTGTAATGGATGCTCCTCCTTACCAGTGGTTCCTGAAGTTCTATTGGTACATCCTGTGTTGTCTGTGTTTCCAAATCCATGAGGGATACCCAAGCGATTCCCTAAACTATTCAAAATAAAGAATTGCTCAAAAGGGAGCAGTAAAGAAAAGGAAAACCACAAATGTTTCCATTTGAGGTGTCTCTATTGGAGATGTTCTTTAAGTGAAATGTATAATCTAAAGTTTGCTTTAAAGTATCTAATTGCTGTAAACACATAGGCAAGGTCACTTTGAGTAGGTGCACTTAGGAATTCAACCACCATCAGTGTCTCCATTCAAAGTGATCTTGATGTGAAACATAGAACTCAGTTTGATGGACCTAACATGGAGGGCCAGGTAGAATTTTTAGGATTTGTTTAGTGTTTCTATTTTAGATGTTCTTTAAGTGAAATATGTAAAGTAAAGTTTGCTTCAAAGTGTCTAATTGCTGTAAACACATAGGCAAGGTCACTTTGAGTGGCTGCACTTAGGAATACAACCACCATCAGTGTCTCCATTCAAAGTGATCTTGATATGAAACATAGAACTCAATTTGATGGACCTAACATGGACCGTCAGGTAGAATTTGTAGCAGTTGTTGTGTACAACTGGTCCAAGCAGATGGACTTACTGAATTCAAGAGACAAGTTCTTGCATGAGGTGGACCAATAATACAGACGCTCTTCCTTACCAGTTAATCTGGAAGTTCTTTTGAAATATACTGTATTTTCTGTGTTTCCAAATCCTTGAGGGATACCTGGTCATGAGTCTCTTTTTATATAAACTCAATAATCCTCTTGCAGTCCCACCCACATTTAAACCAACGAGATTCCATCATGAAACTAATGGTTGGCTAACGACTGTCGTAGGGCCCCATTGTATTTTGTTGTCATCTTTTGTCTCCAATAGTTGTTGAAGGTTTGTGCAGTTTCAATCAGAGGCATCTTATTAACACATAAATAAACGATTCCCTAAACTATTGAAAATAAAGAATTGCCCAAAAGGGAGCAGTAAAGAAAAAGGAAAACCACAAATGTTTCCATTTCAAGTGTCTCTATTGGAGATGTTCTTTAAGTGAAATGTATAATCTAAACTTTGCTTTAAAGTGTCTAATGGCTGTAAACTCATAGGCAAGGTCACTTTGAGTGGGTGCACTTAGGAATACAACCACCATCAGTGTCTCCATTCAAAGTGATCTTGATATGAAACATTGATCTCAGTTTGATGGACCTAACATGGACGGTCAGGTAGAATTTGTAGCAGTTGTTGTGTACAACTGGTCCAAGCAGATGGACTTACTGAATTCAAGAGACAAGTTCTTGCATGATTTGGACCAATTATACAGACTTGTAATGGACGCTCTTCCTTACCAGTGGTTCCTGAAGTTCTATTGGTACATCCTGTGTTGTCTGTGTTTCCAAATCCATGAGGGATACCTGGTCATGAGTCTCTTTTAATATGAACTCAATACTCCTCTTGTAGTCCCACCCATATTTAAAGCAACGAGATTACGTCATGAAACAAATGGTTGGCTAACGACCGTCGTTAGTACATACTGAATTCAAGAGACAAGTTCTTGCATGAGTTGGACCAATAATACAGACATGTAACGAACGCTCTTCCTTAGCAGTGAAGTTATGAAACATAGAACTCAATTTGATAGACCTAACATTGGGGTTTGGTAGATTTTGTAGGAGTTGTTGTGGAAAACTGGTCCAAGCAGATGAAATGTATAATCTAAAGTTTGCTTCAAAGTGTCTAATTGCTGTAAACTCATAGTCAAGGTCACTTTGAGTGGGTGCACTTAGGAATACAACCACCATCAGTGTCTCAATTCAAAGTGATCTTGATATGAAACATAGAACTCAATTTGATGGACCTAACATGGAGGGTCAGGTAGAATTTGTAGGATTTGTTGAGTGTCTCTATTTTAGATGTTATTTAAGTGAAATATATAAAGTAAAGTTTGCTTCAAAGTCTCTAATTGCTGTAAACTCATAGGCAAGGTCACTTTGAGTGGGTGCACTTAGGAATACAACCACCATCAGTGTCTCCATTCAAAGTGATCTTGATATGAAACATTAAACTCAATTTGATGGACCTAAGATGGACCGTCAGGTAGAATTTGTAGCAGTTGTTGTATACAACTGGTCCAAGCAGATGCACTTACTGAATTCATGTGACAAGTTCTTGCATGAGTTGGACCAATAATACAGACTTGTAATGGACGCCTTCCTTACCAGTGGTTCCTGAAGTTCTTTGGTATATCCTGTGTTGTCTGTGTTTCCAAATCCATGAGGGATACCTGGTCATGAGTCTCTTTTATATGAACTCAATACTCCTCTTGTAGTCCCACCCACATTTAAATCGACGAGATTACATCATGAAACGAATAGTTGGCTAACGATTGTCGTAGCTCCCATTGTATTTTGTTGTCATCTTTTGTCTCCAATAGTTGTTGAAGGTTTTGCAATTTCAATCAGAGGCATCTTATTCACACATAAATAAACGATTCCCTAAACCATTCAAAATAAAGAATTGCCCAAAAGGGAGCAGTAAAGAAAAGGAAAACCACAAATGTTTCCATTTGAGGTGTCTCTATTGGAGATGTTCTTTAAGTGAAATGTATAATTTAAAGTTTGCTTTAAAGTATCTAATTGCTGTAAACACATAGGCAAGGTCACTTTGAGTAGGTGCACTTAGGAATTCAACCACCATCAGTGTCTCCATTCAAAGTGATCTTGATGTGAAACATAGAACTCAGTTTGATGGACCTAACATGGAGGGCCAGGTAGAATTTTTAGGATTTGTTTAGTGTTTCTATTTTAGATGTTCTTTAAGTGAAATATGTAAAGTAAAGTTTGCTTCAAAGTGTCTAATTGCTGTAAACACATAGGCAAGGTCACTTTGAGTGGCTGCACTTAGGAATACAACCACCATCAGTGTCTCCATTCAAAGTGATCTTGATATGAAACATTGATCTCAGTTTGATGGACCTAACATGGAGGGCCAGGTAGAATTTTTAGGATTTGTTTAGTGTTTCTATTTTAGATGTTCTTTAAGTGAAATATGTAAAGTAAAGTTTGCTTCAAAGTGTCTAATTGCTGTAAACACATAGGCAAGGTCACTTTGAGTGGCTGCACTCAGGAATACAACCACCATCAGTGTCTCCATTCAAAGTGATCTTGATATGAAACATAGAACTCAATTTGATGGACCTAACATGGACCGTCAGGTAGAATTTGTAGCAGTTGTTGTGTACAACTGATCCAAGCAGATGGACTTACTGAATTCAAGAGACAAGTTCTTGCATGAGGTGGACCAATAATACAGACGCCTTCCTTACCAGTTAATCTGGAACTTCTTTTGAAATATACTGTATTTTCTGTGTTTCCAAATCCTTGAGGGATACCTGGTCATGAGTCTCTTTTATATAAACTCAATAATCCTCTTGCAGTCCCACCCACATTTAAACCAACGAGATTCCATCATGAAACGAATGGTTGGCTAACGACTGTCGTAGCTCCCCATTGTATTTTGTTGTCATTTTTTGTCTCCAATAGTTGTTGAAGGTTTGTGCAGTTTCAATCAGAGGCATCTTATTCACACATAAATAAACGATTCCCTAAACTATTGAAAATAAAGAATTGCCCAAAAGGGAGCAGTAAAGAAAAGGAAAACCACAATTGTTTCCATTTGAGGTGTCTCTATTGGAGATGTTCTTTAAGTGAAATGTATAATCTAAAGTTTGCTTCAAAGTGTCTAATGGCTGTAAACACATAGACAAGGTCACTTTGAGTAGGTGCACTTAGGAATTCAACCACCATCAGTGTCTCCATTCAAAGTGATCTTGATGTGAAACATAGAACTCAATTTGATGGACCTAACATGGAGGGTCAGGTAGAATTTTTAGGATTTGTTTAGTGTTTCTATTTTAGATGTTCTTTAAGTGAAATATGTAAAGTAAAGTTTGCTTCAAAGTGTCTAATTGCTGTGAACTCATAGGCAAGGTCACTTTGAGTGGGTGCACTTAGGAAAACAACCACCATCAGTGTCTCCATTCAAAGTGATCTTGATATGAAACATTGATCTCAGTTTGATGGACCTAACATGGACCGTCAGGTAGAATTTGTAGCAGTTGTTGTGTACAACTGGTCCAAGGAGATGCACTTACTGAATTCAAGAGACAAGTTCTTGCATGAGTTGGACCAATAATACAGACTTGTAATGGACGCCTTCCTTACCAGTGGTTCCTGAAGTTCTTTTGGTATATCCTGTTTTGTCTGTGTTTCCAAATCCATGAGGGATACCTGGACATGAGTCTCTTTTATATGAACTCAATACTCCTCTTGTAGTCCCACCCATATTTAAATCGATTTAGATTACATCATGAAACGAATGGTTGGCTAACGACTGTCGTAGCTCCCCATTGTATTTTGTTGTCATCTTTTGTCTCCAATAGTTGTTGAAGGT
Organism: Oreochromis aureus; assembly: GCF_013358895.1. Lineage (NCBI taxonomy): Eukaryota > Metazoa > Chordata > Actinopteri > Cichliformes > Cichlidae > Oreochromis > Oreochromis aureus. The sequence goes on along the minus strand of NC_052954.1, from coordinate 4,831,520 downwards.
TTTTGCAATTTCAATCAGAGGCATCTTATTCACACATAAATAAACGATTCCCCAAACCATTCAAAATAAAGAATTGCCCAAAAGGGAGCAGTAAAGAAAAGGAAAACCACAAATGTTTCCATTTGAGGTGTCTCTATTGGAGATGTTCTTTAAGTGAAATGTATAATCTAAAGTTTGCTTCAAAGTGTCTAATGGCTGTAAACTCATAGGCAAGGTCACTTTGAGTGGGTGCACTTAGGAATACAACCACCATCAGTGTCTCCATTCAAAGTGATCTTGATATGAAACATTGATCTCAGTTTGATGGACCTAACATGGACCGTCAGGTAGAATTTGTAGCAGTTGTTGTGTACAACTGGTCCAAGCAGATGGACTTACTGAATTCAAGAGACAAGTTCTTGCATGATTTGGACCAATTATACAGACTTGTAATGGACGCTCTTCCTTACCAGTGGTTCCTGAAGTTCTATTGGTACATCCTGTGTTGTCTGTGTTTCCAAATCCATGAGGGATACCTGGTCGATACCCTAAACTATTCAAAATAAAGAATTGCTCAAAAGGGAGCAGTAAAGAAAAGGAAAACCACAAATGTTTCCATTTCAGGTGTCTCTATTGGAGATGTTCTTAAGTGAAATGTATAATCTAAAGTTTCCTTCAAAGTGTCTAATTGCTGTAAACACATAGGCAAGGTCACTTTGAGTAGGTGGACTTAGGAATTCAACCACCATCAGTGTCTCCATTCAAAGTGATCTTTATATGAAACAGAACTCAATTTGATGGACTCAACATGGACCGTCAGGTAGAATTTTTAGGATTTGTTGAGTGTTTCTATTTTAGATGTTCTTTAAGTGAAATATGTAAAGTTTGCTTCAAAGTGTCTAATGGCTGTAAACTCGTAGCCAAGGTCACTTTGAGTGGGTGCACTTAGGAATTCAACCACCATCAGTGTCTCCATTTAAAGTGATCTTGATATGAAACATTGATCTCAGTTTGATGGACCTAACATGGACGGTCAGGTAGAATTTGTAGCAGTTGTTGTGTACAACTGGTCCAAGCAGATGGACTTACTGAATTCAAGAGACAAGTTCTTGCATGAGGTGGACCATTAATACAGACGCTCTTCCTTACCAGTTAATCTGGAAGTTCTTTTGAAATATACTGTATTTTCTGTGTTTCCAAATCCTTGAGGGATACCTGGTCATGAGTCTCTTTTTATATAAACTCAATAATCCTCTTGCAGTCCCACCCACATTTAAACCAACGAGATTCCATCATGAAACGAATGGTTGGCTAACAACTGTCGTAGGGGCCCCATTGTATTTTGTTGTCATCTTTTGTCTCCAATAGTTGTTGAAGGTTTGTGCAGTTTCAATCAGAGGCATCTTATTCACACATAAATAAACGATTCCCTAAACCATTCAAAATAAAGAATTGCCCAAAAGGGAGCAGTAAAGAAAAAGGAAAACCACAAATGTTTCCATTTCAGGTGTCTCTATTGGAGATGTTCTTTAAGTGAAATGTATAATCTAAACTTTGCTTCAAAGTGTCTAATGGCTGTAAACTCATAGGCAAGGTCACTTTGAGTGGGTGCACTCAGAATACAACCACCATCAGTGTCTCCATTCAAAGTGATCTTGATATGAAACATTGATCTCAGTTTGATGGACCTAACATGGAGGGCCAGGTAGAATTTTTAGGATTTGTTTAGTGTTTCTATTTTAGATGTTCTTTAAGTGAAATATGTAAAGTAAAGTTTGCTTCAAAGTGTCTAATTGCTGTAAACTCATAGTCAAGGTCACTTTGAGTGGGTGCACTTAGGAATACAACCACCATCAGTGTCTCAATTCAAAGTGATCTTGATATGAAACATAGAACTCAATTTGATGGACCTAACATGGAGGGTCAGGTAGAATTTGTAGGATTTGTTGAGTGTCTCTATTTTAGATGTTATTTAAGTGAAATATATAAAGTAAAGTTTGCTTCAAAGTCTCTAATTGCTGTAAACTCATAGGCAAGGTCACTTTGAGTGGGTGCACTTAGGAATACAACCACCATCAGTGTCTCCATTCAAAGTGATCTTGATATGAAACATTAAACTCAATTTGATGGACCTAAGATGGACCGTCAGGTAGAATTTGTAGCAGTTGTTGTATACAACTGGTCCAAGCAGATGCACTTACTGAATTCATGTGACAAGTTCTTGCATGAGTTGGACCAATAATACAGACTTGTAATGGACGCCTTCCTTACCAGTATATCCTGTGTTGTCTGTGTTTCCAAATCCATGAGGGATACCTGGTCATGAGTCTCTTTTATATGAACTCAATACTCCTCTTGTAGTCCCACCCACATTTAAATCGATTTAGATTACATCATGAAACGAATAGTTGGCTAACGACTGTCGTAGCTCCCCATTGTATTTTGTTGTCATCTTTTGTCTCCAATAGTTGTTGAAGGTTTGTGCAGTTTCAATCAGAGGCATCTTATTCACACATAAATAAACGATTCCCTAAACCATTCAAAATAAAGAATTGCCCAAAAGGGAGCAGTAAAGAAAAAGGAAAACCACAAATGTTTCCATTTGAGGTGTCTCTATTGCAGATGTTCTTAAAGTGAAATGTATAATCTAAAGTTTCCTTCAAAGTGTATATTTGCTGTAAACACATAGGCAAGGTCACTTTGAGTAGGTGGACTTAGGAATTCACCCACCATCAGTGTCTCCATTCAAAGTGATCTTTATATGAAACAGAACTCAATTTGATGGACTCAACATGGACCGTCAGGTAGAATTTTTAGGATTTGTGGAGTGTTTCTATTTTAGATGTTCTTTAAGTGAAATATGTAAAGTAAAGTTTGCTTCAAAGTGTCTAATGGCTGTAAACTCGTAGCCAAGGTCACTTTGAGTGGGTGCACTTAGGAAAACAACCACCATCAGTGTCTCCATTCAAAGTGATCTTGATATGAAACATAGAACTCAATTTGATGGACCTAACATGGAGGGTCAGGTAGAATTTGTAGCAGTTGTTGTGTACAACTGGTCCAAGCAGATGGACTTACTGAATTCAAGAGAGAAGTTCTTGCATGAGGTGGACCAATAATACAGACGCTCTTCCTTACCAGTTAATCTGGAAGTTCTTTTGAAATATACTGTGTTGTCTGTGTTTCCAAATCCTTGAGGGATACCTGGTCATGAGTCTCTTTTATATGAACTCAATACTCCTCTTGTAGTCCCACCCATATTTAAATCGATTTAGATTACATCATGAAACGAATGGTTGGCTAACGACTGTCGTAGCTCCCCATTGTATTTTGTTGTCATCTTTTGTCTCCAATAGTTGTTGAAGGTTTGTGCAGTTTCAATCAGAGGCATCTTATTCACACATAAATAAACGATTCCCTAAACCATTCAAAATAAAGAATTGCCCAAAAGGGAGCAGTAAAGAAAAGGAAAACACAAATGTTTCCATTTGAGGTGTCTCTATTGGAGATGTTCTTTAAGTGAAATGTATAATCTAAAGTTTGCTTCAAAGTGTCTAATGGCTGTAAACACATAGACAAGGTCACTTTGAGTAGGTGCACTTAGGAATTCAACCACCATCAGTGTCTCCATTCAAAGTGATCTTTATATGAAACAGAACTCAATTTGATGGACTCAACATGGACCGTCAGGTAGAATTTTTAGGATTTGTGGAGTGTTTCTATTTTAGATGTTCTTTAAGTGAAATATGTAAAGTAAAGTTTGCTTCAAAGTGTCTAATGGCTGTAAACTCGTAGCCAAGGTCACTTTGAGTGGGTGCACTTAGGAAAACAACCACCATCAGTGTCTCCATTCAAAGTGATCTTGATATGAAACATAGAACTCAATTTGATGGACCTAACATGGAGGGTCAGGTAGAATTTGTAGCAGTTGTTGTGTACAACTGGTCCAAGCAGATGGACTTACTGAATTCAAGAGAGAAGTTCTTGCATGAGGTGGACCAATAATACAGACGCTCTTCCTTACCAGTTAATCTGGAAGTTCTTTTGAAATATACTGTGTTGTCTGTGTTTCCAAATCCTTGAGGGATACCTGGTCATGAGTCTCTTTTTATATGAACTCAATACTCCTCTTGTAGTCCCACCCATATTTAAATCGACGAGATTACATCATGAAACGAATGGTTGGCTAACGACTGTCGTAGCTCCCCATTGTATTTTGTTGTCATCTTTTGTCTCCAATAGTTGTTGAAGGTTTGTGCAGTTTCAATCAGAGGCATCTTATTCACACATAAATAAACGATTCCCTAAACCATTCAAAATAAAGAATTGCCCAAAAGGGAGCAGTAAAGAAAAAGGAAAACCACAAATGTTTCCATTTGAGGTGTCTCTATTGGAGATGTTCTTTAAGTGAAATGTATAATCTAAAGTTTGCTTCAAAGTGTCTAATGGCTGTAAACACATAGACAAGGTCACTTTGAGTAGGTGCACTTAGAATTCAACCACCATCAGTGTCTCCATTCAAAGTGATCTTGATGTGAAACATAGAACTCAATTTGATGGACCTAACATGGAGGGTCAGGTAGAATTTTTAGGATTTGTTTAGTGTTTCTATTTTAGATGTTCTTTAAGTGAAATATGTAAAGTAAAGTTTGCTTCAAAGTGTCTAATTGCTGTGAACTCATAGGCAAGGTCACTTTGAGTGGGTGCACTTAGGAAAACAACCACCATCAGTGTCTCCATTCAAAGTGATCTTGATATGAAACATTGATCTCAGTTTGATGGACCTAACATGGACCGTCAGGTAGAATTTGTAGCAGTTGTTGTGTACAACTGGTCCAAGCAGATGGACTTACTGAATTCAAGAGACAAGTTCTTGCATGAGTTGGACCAATAATACAGACTTGTAATGGACGCTCTTCCTTACCAGTGGTTCCTGAAGTTCTATTGGTACTTCCTGTGTTGTCTGTGTTTCCAAATCCATGAGGGATACCTGGTCGATACCCTAAACTATTCAAAATAAAGAATTGATCAAAAGGGAGCAGTAAAGAAAAAGGAAAACCACAAATGTTTCCATTTGAGGTGTCTCTATTGGAGATATTCTTTAAGTGAAATGTATAATCTAAACTTTGCTTCAAAGTGTCTAATTGCTGTAAACTCATAGGCAAGGTCACTTTGAGTGGGTGCACTTAGGAATTCAACCACCATCAGTGTCTCAATTCAAAGTGATCTTAATATGAAACATAGAACTCAATTTGATGGACCTAACATGGAGGGTCAGGTAGAATTTTAGGATTTGTTGAGTGTTTCTATTTTAGATGTTCTTTAAGTGAAATATGTAAAGTAAAGTTTGCTTCAAAGTGTCTAATTGCTGTAAACTCATAGTCAAGGTCACTTTGAGTGGGTGCACTTAGGAATACAACCACCATCAGTGTCTCCATTCAAAGTGATCTTGATATGAAACATTGATCTCAGTTTGATGGACCTAACATGGACCGTCAGGTAGAATTTGTAGCAGTTGTTGTGTACAACTGGTGCAAGCAGATGGACTTACTGAATTCAAGAGACAAGTTCTTGCATGATTTGGACCAATTATACAGACTTGTAATGGACGCCTTCCTTACCAGTGGTTCCTGAAGTTCTATTGGTACATCCTGTGTTGTCTGTGTTTCCAAAATCCATGAGGGATACCTGGTCATGAGTCTCTTTTATATGAACTCAATACTCCTCTTGTAGTCCCACCCATATTTAAATCAATGAGATTACGTCATGAAACAAATGATTGGCTAACGACCGTCGTTAGTACATACTGAATTCAAGAGACAAGTTCTTGCATGAGTTGGACCAATAATACAGACATGTAACAAACGCCTTCCTTAGCAGTGAAGTTATGAAACATAGAACTCAATTTGATAGACCTAACATGGGGGTTTGGTAGAATTTGTAGGAGTTGTTGTGGACAACTGGTCCAAGCAGATGAAATGTATAATCTAAAGTTTGCTTCAAAGTGTCTAATTGTTGTAAACTCATAGTCAAGGTCACTTTGAGTGGGTGCACTTAGGAATACAACCACCATCAGTGTCTCAATTCAAAGTGATCTTGATATGAAACATTGATCTGAGTTTGATGGACCTAACATGGACCGTCAGGTGGAATTTGTAGCAGTTGTTGTGTACAACTGGTCCAAGCAGATGCACTTACTGAATTCAAGAGACAAGGTCTTGCATGAGTTGGACCAATAATACAGACATGTAACAAACGCTCTTCCTTACCAGTGAGGTTATGAAACATAGATTTCAATTTGATAGACCTAACAGTGGGGTTTGGTAGAATTTGTAGCAGTTGTTGTGTACAACGGGTCCAAGCAGATGCACTTACTAAATTCAAGAGACAAGTTCTTGCATGAGTTGGACCAATAATACAGACTTGTAATGGACGCCTTCCTTACCAGTGGTTCCTGAAGTTCTTTTGGTATATCCTGTGTTGTCTGTGTTTGCAAATCCATGAGGGATACCTGGTCATGAGTCTCTTTTATATGAACTCAATACTCCTCTTGTAGTCCCACCCATATTTAAATCGACGAGATTACATCATGAAACGAATGGTTGGCTAACGACTGTCGTAGCTCCCATTGTATTTTGTTGTCATCTTTTGTCTCCAATAGTTGTTGAAGGTTTGTGCAATTTCAATCAGAGGCATCTTATTCACACATAAATAAACGATTCCCTAAACCATTCAAAATAAAGAATTGCCCAAAAGGGAGCAGTAAAGAAAAAGGAAAACCACAAATGTTTCCATTTGAGGTGTCTCTATTCGAGATGTTCTTTAAGTGAAATGTATAATCTAAAGTTTGCTTCAAAGTGTCTAATGGCTGTAAACTCATAGGCAAGGTCACTTTGAGTGGGTGCACTTAGGAATACAACCACCATCAGTGTCTCCATTCAAAGTGATCTTTATATGAAACATAGAACTCAATTTGATGGACCTAACATGGACAGTCAGGTAGAATTTGTAGCAGTTGTTGTGTACAACATGTCCAAGCAGATGCACTTACTGAATTCAAGAGACAAGTTCTTGCATGAGTTGGACCAATAATACAGACATGTAACGAACGCTCTTCCTTAGCAGTGAAGTTATGAAACATAGAACTCAATTTGATAGACCTAACATTGGGGTTTGGTAGATTTTGTAGGAGTTGTTGTGGACAACTGGTCCAAGCAGATGAAATGTATAATCTAAAGTTTGCTTCAAAGTGTCTAATTGCTGTAAAGTCATAGTCAAGGTCACTTTGAGTGGGTGCACTTAGGAAAACAACCACCATCAGTGTCTCCATTCAAAGTGATCTTGATATGAAACATTGATCTCAGTTTGATGGACCTAACATGGACCGTCAGGTAGAATTTGTAGCAGTTGTTGTGTACAACTGGTCCAAGCAGATGCACTTACTGAATTCAAGAGACAAGGTCTTGCATGAGTTGGACCAATAATACAGACATGTAACAAACGCTCTTCCTTACCAGTGAGGTTATGAAACATAGATTTCAATTTGATAGACCTAACAGTGGGGTTTGGTAGAATTTGTAGCAGTTGTTGTGTACAACTGGTCCAAGGAGATGCACTTACTGAATTCAAGAGACAAGTTCTTGCATGAGTTGGACCAATAATACAGACTTGTAATGGACGCTCTTCCTTACCAGTGGTTCCTGAAGTTCTTTTGGTATATCCTGTGTTGTCTGTGTTTCCAAATCCATGAGGGATACCTGGACATGAGTCTGTTTTTATATGAACTCAATACTCCTCTTGTAGTCCCACCCATATTTAAATCGACGAGATTACATCATGAAACGAATGGTTGGCTAACGACTCGTCGTAGCTCCCCATTGTATTTTGTTGTCATCTTTTGTCTCCAATAGTTGTTGAATGTTTGTGCAATTTCAATCACACATAAATAAACGATTCCCTAAACCATTCAAAATAAAGAATTGCCCAAAAGGGAGCAGTAAAGAAAAGGAAAACCACAAATGTTTCCATTTGAGGTGTCTCTATTCGAGATGTTCTTTAAGTGAAATGTATAATCTAAAGTTTGCTTCAAAGTGTCTAATGGCTGTAAACTCATAGGCAAGGTCACTTTGACTGGGTGCACTTAGAATACAACCACCATCAGTGTCTCCATTCAAAGTGATCTTTATATGAAACATAGAACTCAGTTTGATGGACCTAACATGGACAGTCAGCTAGAATTTGTAGCAGTTGTTGTGTACAACTGGTCCAAGCAGATGCACTTACTGAATTCAAGAGACAAGTTCTTGCATGAGTTGGACCAATAATACAGACTTGTAATGGATGCTCCTCCTTACCAGTGGTTCCTGAAGTTCTATTGGTACATCCTGTGTTGTCTGTGTTTCCAAATCCATGAGGGATACCTGGGCGATTCCCTAAACTATTCAAAATAAAGAATTGCTCAAAAGGGAGCAGTAAAGAAAAAGGAAAACCACAAATGTTTCCATTTGAGGTGTCTCTATTGGAGATGTTCTTTAAGTGAAATGTATAATCTAAAGTTTGCTTTAAAGTATCTAATTGCTGTAAACACACAGGCAAGGTCACTTTGAGTAGGTGCACTTAGGAATTCAACCACCATCAGTGTCTCCATTCAAAGTGATCTTGATGTGAAACATAGAACTCAGTTTGATGGACCCAACATGGAGGGCCAGGTAGAATTTTTAGGATTTGTTTAGTGTTTCTATTTTAGATGTTCTTTAAGTGAAATATGTAAAGTAAAGTTTGCTTCAAAGTGTCTAATTGCTGTAAACACATAGGCAAGGTCACTTTGAGTGGCTGCACTTAGGAATACAACCACCATCAGTGTCTCCATTCAAAGTGATCTTGATATGAAACATAGAACTCAATTTGATGGACCTAACATGGACCGTCAGGTAGAATTTGTAGCAGTTGTTGTGTACAACTGGTCCAAGCAGATGGACTTACTGAATTCAAGAGACAAGTTCTTGCATGAGGTGGACCAATAATACAGACGCTCTTCCTTACCAGTTAATCTGGAAGTTCTTTTGAAATATACTGTATTTTCTGTGTTTCCAAATCCTTGAGGGATACCTGGTCATGAGTCTCTTTTTATATAAACTCAATAATCCTCTTGCAGTCCCACCCACATTTAAACCAACGAAATTCCATCATGAAACGAATGGTTGGCTAACGACTGTTGTAGGGCCCCATTGTATTTTGTTGTCATCTTTTGTCTCCAATAGTTGTTGAAGGTTTGTGCAGTTTCAATCAGAGGCATCTTATTAACACATAAATAAACGATTCCCTAAACTATTCAAAATAAAGAATTGCCCAAAAGAGAGCAGTAAAGAAAAAGGAAAACCACAAATGTTTCCATTTGAGGTGTCTCTATTGGAGATGTTCTTAAAGTGAAATGTATAATCTAAAGTTTGCTTCAAAGTGTCTAATTGCTGTAAACACATAGGCAAGGTCACTTTGTGTGGCTGCACTCAGGAATACAACCACCATCAGTGTCGCCATTCAAAGTGATCTTGATATGAAACATTGATCTCAGTTTGATGGACCTAACATGGGCGGTCAGGTAGAATTTGTAGCAGTTGTTGTGTACAACTGGTCCAAGCAGATGGACTTACTGAATTCAAGAGACAAGTTCTTGCATGAGGTGGACCAATAATACAGACGCTCTTCCTTACCAGTTAATCTGGAAGTTCTTTTGAAATATACTGTATTTTCTGTGTTTCCAAATCCTTGAGGGATACCTGGTCATGAGTCTCTTTTTATATAAACTCAATAATCCTCTTGCAGTCCCACCCACATTTAAACCAACGAGATTCCATCATGAAACGAATGGTTGGCTAACGACTGTCGTAGCTCCCCATTGTATTTTGTTGTCATTTTTTGTCTCCAATAGTTGTTGAAGGTTTGTGCAGTTTCAATCAGAGGCATCTTATTCACACATAAATAAACGATTCCCTAAACTATTCAAAATAAAGAATTGCCCAAAAGGGAGCAGTAAAGAAAAGGAAAACCACAAATGTTTCCATTTGAGGTGTCTCTATTGGAGATGTTCTTTAAATGAAATGTATAATCTAAACTTTGCTTCAAAGTGTCTAATGGCTGTAAACTCATAGACAAGGTCACTTTGAGTGGGTGCACTTAGGAATACAACCACCATCAGTGTCTCCATTCAAAGTGATCTTTATATGAAACATAGAACTCAATTTGATGGACCTAACATGGACAGTCAGGTAGAATTTGTAGCAGTTGTTGTGTACAACATGTCCAAGCAGATGCACTTACTGAATTCAAGAGACAAGTTCTTGCATGAGTTGGACCAATAATACAGACATGTAACGAACGCTCTTCCTTAGCAGTGAAGTTATGAAACATAGAACTCAATTTGATAGACCTAACATTGGGGTTTGGTAGATTTTGTAGGAGTTGTTGTGGACAACTGGTCCAAGCAGATGAAATGTATAATCTAAAGTTTGCTTCAAAGTGTCTAATTGCTGTAAAGTCATAGTCAAGGTCACTTTGAGTGGGTGCACTTAGGAAAACAACCACCATCAGTGTCTCCATTCAAAGTGATCTTGATATGAAACATTGATCTCAGTTTGATGGACCTAACATGGACCGTCAGGTAGAATTTGTAGCAGTTGTTGTGTACAACTGGTCCAAGCAGATGCACTTACTGAATTCAAGAGACAAGGTCTTGCATGAGTTGGACCAATAATACAGACATGTAACAAACGCTCTTCCTTACCAGTGAGGTTATGAAACATAGATTTCAATTTGATAGACCTAACAGTGGGGTTTGGTAGAATTTGTAGCAGTTGTTGTGTACAACTGGTCCAAGGAGATGCACTTACTGAATTCAAGAGACAAGTTCTTGCATGAGTTGGACCAATAATACAGACTTGTAATGGACGCCTCTTCCTTACCAGTGGTTCCTGAAGTTCTTTTGGTATATCCTGTGTTGTCTGTGTTTCCAAATCCATGAGGGATACCTGGACATGAGTCTGTTTTTATATGAACTCAATACTCCTCTTGTAGTCCCACCCATATTTAAATCGACGAGATTACATCATGAAACGAATGGTTGGCTAACGACTGTCGAGCTCCCCATTGTATTTTGTTGTCATCTTTGTCTCCAATAGTTGTTGAATGTTTGTGCAATTTCAATCACACATAAATAAACGATTCCCTAAACCATTCAAAATAAAGAATTGCCCAAAAGGGAGCAGTAAAGAAAAAGGAAAACCACAAATGTTTCCATTTGAGGTGTTTCTATTTTAGATGTTCTTTAAGTGAAATGTATAATCTAAAGTTTGCTTCAAAGTGTCTAATGGCTGTAAACACATAGGCAAGGTCACTTTGAGTAGGTGGATTTAGGAATTCAACCACCATCAGTGTCTCCATTCAAAGTGATCTTGATATGAAACAGAACTCAATTTGATGGACTCAATATGGACCGTCAGGTAGAATTTTTAGGATTTGTTGAGTGTTTCTATTTTAGATGTTCTTTAAGTGAAATATGTAAAGTAAAGTTTGCTTCAAAGTGTCTAATGGCTGTAAACTCGTAGCCAAGGTCACTTTGAGTGGGTGCACTTAGAATTCAACCACCATCAGTGTCTCCATTCAAAGTGATCTTTATATGAAACATAGAACTCAATTTGATGGACCTAACATGGACAGTCAGGTAGAATTTGTAGCAGTTGTTGTGTACAACATGTCCAAGCAGATGCACTTACTGAATTCAAGAGACAAGTTCTTGCATGAGTTGGACCAATAATACAGACTTGTAATCGATGCTCCTCCTTACCAGTGGTTCCTGAAGTTTTATTGGTACATCCTGTGTTGTCTGTGTTTCCAAATCCATGAGGGATACCTGGTCGATTCCCTAAAATATTAAAAATAAAGAATTGCTCAAAAGGGAGCAGTAAAGAAAAAGGAAAACCACAAATGTTTCCATTTCAGGTGTCTCTATTGGAGATGTTCTTTAAGTGAAATGTATAATCTAAACTTTGCTTCAAAGTGTCTAATGGCTGTAAACTCATAGGCAAGGTCACTTTGAGTGGGTGCACTTAGGAATACAACCACCATCAGTGTCTCCATTCAAAGTGATCTTGATATGAAACATAGAACTCAATTTGATGGACCTAACATGGAGGGTCAGGTAGAATTTGTAGGATTTGTTGAGTGTCTCTATTTTAGATGTTATTTAAGTGAAATATATAATCTAAAGTTTGCTTCAAAGTCTCTAATTGCTGTAAACTCATAGGCAAGGTCACTTTGAGTGGGTGCACTTAGGAACACAACCACCATCAGTGTCTCCATTCAAAGTGATCTTGATATGAAACATTGAACTCAATTTGATGGACCTAAGATGGACCGTCAGGTAGAATTTGTAGCAGTTGTTGTGTACAACTGGTCCAAGCAGATGCACTTACTGAATTCATGTGACAAGTTCTTGCATGAGGTGGACCAATAATACAGACTTGTAATGGACGCTCTTCCTTACCAGTGGTTCCTGAAGTTCTTTTGGTATATCCTGTGTTGTCTGTGTTTCCAAATCCATGAGGGATACCTGGTCATGAGTCTCTTTTATATGAACTCAATACTACTCTTGTAGTCCCACCCACATTTAAATCGACGAGATTACATCATGAAACGAATAGTTGGCTAACGACTGTCGTAGCTCCCATTGTATTTTGTTGTCATCTTTTGTCTCCAATAGTTGTTGAAGGTTTGTGCAGTTTCAATCAGAGGCATCTTATTCACACATAAATAAACGATTCCCTAAACCATTCAAAATAAAGAATTGCCCAAAAGGGAGCAGTAAAGAAAAGGAAAACCACAAATGTTTCCATTTCAGGTGTCTCTATTGGAGATGTTCTTTAAGTGAAATATGTAAAGTAAAGTTTGCTTCAAAGTGTATAATTGCTGTAAACACATAGGCAAGGTCACTTTGAGTGGGTGCACTTAGGAATTCACCCACTCAACCACCTGTGTTTCCAAATCCTTGAGGGATACCTGGTCATGAGTCTCTTTTATATAAACTCAATAATCCTGTTGTAGTCCCACCCAAATTTTATATCGACGAGATTACATCATGAAACGAATGGTTGGCTAACGACTGTCGTAGCTCCCCATTGTATTTTGTTGTCATCTTTTGTCTCCAATAGTTGTTGAAGGTTTGTGCAGTTTCAATCAGAGGCATCTTATTCACACATAAATAAACGATTCCCTAAACCATTCAAAATAAAGAATTGCCCAAAAGGGAGCAGTAAAGAAAAGGAAAACCACAAATGTTTCCATTTGAGGTGTCTCTATTGGAGATGTTCTTTAAGTGAAATGTATAATCTAAAGTTTGCTTCAAAGTGTCTAATGGCAAGGTCACTTTGAGTGGGTGCACTTAGGAATACAACCACCATCAGTGTCTCCATTCAAAGTGATCTTGATATGAAACATTGATCTCAGTTTGATGGACCTAACATGGACGGTCAGGTAGAATTTGTAGCAGTTGTTGTGTACAACTGGTCCAAGCAGATGGACTTACTGAATTCAAGAGACAAGTTCTTGCATGATTTGGACCAATTATACAGACTTGTAATGGACGCTCTTCCTTACCAGTGGTTCCTGAAGTTCTATTGGTACATCCTGTGTTGTCTGTGTTTCCAAAATCCATGAGGGATACCTGGTCATGAGTCTCTTTTTATATGAACTCAATACTCCTCTTGTAGTCCCACCCATATTTAAATCAATGAGATTACGTCATGAAACAAATGATTGGCTAATCGACCGTCGTTAGTACATACTAAATTCAAGAGACAAGTTCTTGCATGAGTTGGACCAATAATACAGACATGTAACGAACGCCTTCCTTAGCAGTGAAGTTATGAAACATAGAACTCAATTTGATAGACCTAACATTGGGGTTTGGTAGAATTTGTAGGAGTTGTTGTGGACAACTGGTCCAAGCAGATGAAATGTATAATCTAAAGTTTGCTTCAAAGTGTCTAATTGTTGTAAACTCATAGTCAAGGTCACTTTGAGTGGGTGCACTTAGAATACAACCACCATCAGTGTCTCAATTCAAAGTGATCTTGATATGAAACATTGATCTGAGTTTGATGGACCTAACATGGACCGTCAGGTAGAATTTGTAGTAGCAGTTGTTGTGTACAACTGGTCCAAGGAGATGCACTTACTGAATTCAAGAGACAAGTTCTTGCATGAGTTGGACCAATAATACAGACTTGTAATGGACGCTCTTCCTTACCAGTGGTTCCTGAAGTTCTTTTGGTATATCCTGTGTTGTCTGTGTTTCCAAATCCATGAGGGATACCTGGACATGAGTCTGTTTTATATGAACTCAATACTCCTCTTGTAGTCCCACCCATATTTAAATCGACGAGATTACATCATGAAACGAATGGTTGGCTAACGACTGTCGTAGCTCCCCATTGTATTTTGTTGTCATCTTTTGTCTCCAATAGTTGTTGAATGTTTGTGCAATTTCAATCACACATAAATAAACGATTCCCTAAACCATTCACAAAAGAATTGCCCAAAAGGGAGCAGTAAAGAAAAAGGAAAACCACAAATGTTTCCATTTGAGGTGTCTCTATTCGAGATGTTCTTTAAGTGAAATGTATAATCTAAAGTTTGCTTCAAAGTGTCTAATGGCTGTAAACTCATAGGCAAGGTCACTTTGAGTGGGTGCACTTAGGAATACAACCACCATCAGTGTCTCCATTCAAAGTGATCTTTATATGAAACATAGAACTCAGTTTGATGGACCTAACATGGACAGTCAGCTAGAATTTGTAGCAGTTGTTGTGTACAACTGGTCCAAGCAGATGCACTTACTGAATTCAAGAGACAAGTTCTTGCATGAGTTGGACCAATAATACAGACTTGTAATGGACGCTCTTCCTTACCAGTGGTTCCTGAAGTTCTATTGGTACTTCCTGTGTTGTCTGTGTTTCCAAATCCATGAGGGATACCTGGTCGATACCCTAAACTATTCAAAATAAAGAACTGATCAAAAGGGAGCAGTAAAGAAAAAGGAAAACCACAAATGTTTCCATTTGAGGTGTCTCTATTGGAGATATTCTTTAAGTGAAATGTATAATCTAAACTTTGCTTCAAAGTGTCTAATTGCTGTAAACTCATAGGCAAGGTCACTTTGAGTGGGTGCACTTAGGAATTCAACCACCATCAGTGTCTCAATTCAAAGTGATCTTAATATGAAACATAGAACTCAATTTGATGGACCTAACATGGAGGGTCAGGTAGAATTTTTAGGATTTGTTGAGTGTTTCTATTTTAGATGTTCTTTAAGTGAAATATGTAAAGTAAAGTTTGCTTCAAAGTGTCTAATTGCTGTAAACTCATAGTCAAGGTCACTTTGAGTGGGTGCACTTAGGAATACAACCACCATCAGTGTCGCCATTCAAAGTGATCTTGATATGAAACATTGATCTCAGTTTGATGGACCTAACATGGACCGTCAGGTAGAATTTGTAGCAGTTGTTGTGTACAACTGGTGCAAGCAGATGGACTTACTGAATTCAAGAGACAAGTTCTTGCATGAGGTGGACCAATAATACAGACGCTCTTCCTTACCAGTTAATCTGGAAGTTCTTTTGAAATATACTGTATTTTCTGTGTTTCCAAATCCTTGAGGGATACCTGGTCATGAGTCTCTTTTTATATAAACTCAATAATCCTCTTGCAGTCCCACCCACATTTAAACCAACGAGATTCCATCATGAAACGAATGGTTGGCTAACGACTGTCGTAGCTCCCCATTGTATTTTGTTGTCATTTTTTGTCTCCAATAGTTGTTGAAGGTTTGTGCAGTTTCAATCAGAGGCATCTTATTCACACATAAATAAACGATTCCCTAAACTATTCAAAATAAAGAATTGCCCAAAAGGGAGCAGTAAAGAAAAAGGAAAACCACAAATGTTTCCATTTGAGGTGTCTCTATTGGAGATGTTCTTTAAATGAAATGTATAATCTAAACTTTGCTTCAAAGTGTCTAATGGCTGTAAACTCATAGGCAAGGTCACTTTGAGTGGGTGCACTTAGGAATACAACCACCATCAGTGTCTCCATTCAAAGTGATCTTTATATGAAACATAGAACTCAATTTGATGGACCTAACATGGACAGTCAGGTAGAATTTGTAGCAGTTGTTGTGTACAACATGTCCAAGCAGATGCACTTACTGAATTCAAGAGACAAGTTCTTGCATGAGTTGGACCAATAATACAGACGCTCTTCCTTACCAGTTAATCTGGAAGTTCTTTTGAAATATATACTGTATTTTCTGTGTTTCCAAATCCTTGAGGGATACCTGGTCATGAGTCTCTTTTTATATAAACTCAATAATCCTCTTGCAGTCCCACCCACATTTAAACCAACGAGATTCCATCATGAAACGAATGGTTGGCTAACGACTGTCGTAGCTCCCCATTGTATTTTGTTGTCATTTTTTGTCTCCAATAGTTGTTGAAGGTTTGTGCAGTTTCAATCAGAGGCATCTTATTCACACATAAATAAACGATTCCCTAAACTATTCAAAATAAAGAATTGCCCAAAAGGGAGCAGTAAAGAAAAAGGAAAACCACAAATGTTTCCATTTGAGGTGTCTCTATTGGAGATGTTCTTTAA
Organism: Oreochromis aureus; assembly: GCF_013358895.1. NCBI lineage: Eukaryota > Metazoa > Chordata > Actinopteri > Cichliformes > Cichlidae > Oreochromis > Oreochromis aureus. The sequence goes on along the minus strand of NC_052954.1, from coordinate 4,814,840 downwards.
ATGAAATGTATAATCTAAACTTTGCTTCAAAGTGTCTAATGGCTGTAAACTCATAGGCAAGGTCACTTTGAGTGGGTGCACTTAGGAATACAACCACCATCAGTGTCTCCATTCAAAGTGATCTTTATATGAAACATAGAACTCAATTTGATGGACCTAACATGGACAGTCAGGTAGAATTTGTAGCAGTTGTTGTGTACAACATGTCCAAGCAGATGCACTTACTGAATTCAAGAGACAAGTTCTTGCATGAGTTGGACCAATAATACAGACATGTAACGAACGCTCTTCCTTAGCAGTGAAGTTATGAAACATAGAACTCAATTTGATAGACCTAACATTGGGGTTTGGTAGATTTTGTAGGAGTTGTTGTGGACAACTGGTCCAAGCAGATGAAATGTATAATCTAAAGTTTGCTTCAAAGTGTCTAATTGCTGTAAAGTCATAGTCAAGGTCACTTTGAGTGGGTGCACTTAGAAAACAACCACCATCAGTGTCTCCATTCAAAGTGATCTTGATATGAAACATTGATCTCAGTTTGATGGACCTAACATGGACCGTCAGGTAGAATTTGTAGCAGTTGTTGTGTACAACTGGTCCAAGCAGATGCACTTACTGAATTCAAGAGACAAGGTCTTGCATGAGTTGGACCAATAATACAGACATGTAACAAACGCTCTTCCTTACCAGTGAGGTTATGAAACATAGATTTCAATTTGATAGACCTAACAGTGGGGTTTGGTAGAATTTGTAGCAGTTGTTGTGTACAACTGGTCCAAGGAGATGCACTTACTGAATTCAAGAGACAAGTTCTTGCATGAGTTGGACCAATAATACAGACTTGTAATGGACGCTCTTCCTTACCAGTGGTTCCTGAAGTTCTTTTGGTATATCCTGTGTTGTCTGTGTTTCCAAATCCATGAGGGATACCTGGACATGAGTCTGTTTTTATATGAACTCAATACTCCTCTTGTAGTCCCACCCATATTTAAATCGACGAGATTACATCATGAAACGAATGGTTGGCTAACGACTGTCGTAGCTCCCCATTGTATTTTGTTGTCATCTTTTGTCTCCAATAGTTGTTGAATGTTTGTGCAATTTCAATCACACATAAATAAACGATTCCCTAAACCATTCAAAATAAAGAATTGCCCAAAAGGGAGCAGTAAAGAAAAAGGAAAACCACAAATGTTTCCATTTGAGGTGTCTCTATTCGAGATGTTCTTTAAGTGAAATGTATAATCTAAAGTTTGCTTCAAAGTGTCTAATGGCTGTAAACTCATAGGCAAGGTCACTTTGACTGGGTGCACTTAGAATACAACCACCATCAGTGTCTCCATTCAAAGTGATCTTTATATGAAACATAGAACTCAGTTTGATGGACCTAACATGGACAGTCAGCTAGAATTTGTAGCAGTTGTTGTGTACAACTGGTCCAAGCAGATGCACTTACTGAATTCAAGAGACAAGTTCTTGCATGAGTTGGACCAATAATACAGACTTGTAATGGATGCTCCTCCTTACCAGTGGTTCCTGAAGTTCTATTGGTACATCCTGTGTTGTCTGTGTTTCCAAATCCATGAGGGATACCTGGGCGATTCCTAAACTATTCAAAATAAAGAATTGCTCAAAAGGGAGCAGTAAAGAAAAGGAAAACCACAAATGTTTCCATTTGAGGTGTCTCTATTGGAGATGTTCTTTAAGTGAAATGTATAATCTAAAGTTTGCTTTAAAGTATCTAATTGCTGTAAACACATAGGCAAGGTCACTTTGAGTAGGTGCACTTAGGAATTCAACCACCATCAGTGTCTCCATTCAAAGTGATCTTGATGTGAAACATAGAACTCAGTTTGATGGACCTAACATGGAGGGCCAGGTAGAATTTTTAGGATTTGTTTAGTATTTCTATTTTAGATGTTCTTTAAGTGAAATATGTAAAGTAAAGTTTGCTTCAAAGTGTCTAATTGCTGTAAACACATAGGCAAGGTCACTTTGAGTGGCTGCACTTAGGAATACAACCACCATCAGTGTCTCCATTCAAAGTGATCTTGATATGAAACATAGAACTCAATTTGATGGACCTAACATGGACCGTCAGGTAGAATTTGTAGCAGTTGTTGTGTACAACTGGTCCAAGCAGATGGACTTACTGAATTCAAGAGACAAGTTCTTGCATGAGGTGGACCAATAATACAGACGCTCTTCCTTACCAGTTAATCTGGAAGTTCTTTTGAAATATACTGTATTTTCTGTGTTTCCAAATCCTTGAGGGATACCTGGTCATGAGTCTCTTTTATATAAACTCAATAATCCTCTTGCAGTCCCACCCACATTTAAACCAACGAAATTCCATCATGAAACGAATGGTTGGCTAACGACTGTTGTAGGGCCCCATTGTATTTTGTTGTCATCTTTTGTCTGCAATAGTTGTTGAAGGTTTGTGCAGTTTCAATCAGAGGCATCTTATTAACACATAAATAAACGATTCCCTAAACTATTCAAAATAAAGAATTGCCCAAAAGAGAGCAGTAAAGAAAAAGGAAAACCACAAATGTTTCCATTTGAGGTGTCTCTATTGGAGATGTTCTTAAAGTGAAATGTATAATCTAAAGTTTCCTTCAAAGTGTCTAATTGCTGTAAACACATAGACAAGGTCACTTTGAGTAGGTGCACTTAGGAATTCAACCACCATCAGTGTCTCCATTCAAAGTGATCTTGATGTGAAACATAGAACTCAATTTGATGGACCTAACATGGAGGGTCAGGTAGAATTTTTAGGATTTGTTGAGTGTTTCTATTTTAGATGTTCTTTAAGTGAAATATGTAAAGTAAAGTTTGCTTCAAAGTGTCTAATTGCTGTAAACTCATAGTCAAGGTCACTTTGAGTGGGTGCACTTAGGAATACAACCACCATCAGTGTCTCCATTCAAAGTGATCTTGATATGAAAGATAGAACTCAATTTGATGGACCTAACATGGACCGTCAGGTAGAATTTGTAGCAGTTGTTGTGTACAACTGGTCCAAGGAGTTGCACTTACTGAATTCAAGAGACAAGTTCTTGCATGAGTTGGACCAATAATACAGACTGGTAATGGACGCCTTCCTTACCAGTGGTTCCTGAAAGTTCTTTTGGTATATCCTGTGTTGTCTGTGTTTCCAAATCCATGAGGGATACCTGGACATGTCTCTTTTATACGAACTCAATACTCCTCTTGTAGTCCCACACATATTTAAATCGACGAGATTACATCATGAAACGAATGGTTGGCTAACGACTGTCGTAGCTCCCCATTGTATTTTGTTGTCATCTTTTGTCTCCAATAGTTGTTGAAGGTTTGTGCAGTTTCAATCAGAGGCATCTTATTCACACATAAATAAACGATTCCCTAAACCATTCAAAATAAAGAATTGCCCAAAAGGGAGCAGTAAAGAAAAAGGAAAACCACAAATGTTTCCATTTGAGATGTCTCTATTGGAGATGTTCTTTAAGTGAAATGTATAATCTAAAGTTTGCTTCAAAGTGTCTAATGGCTGTAAACTCATAGGCAAGGTCACTTTGAGTGGGTGCACTTAGGAATACAACCACCATCAGTGTCTCCATTCAAAGTGATCTTGATATGAAACATTGATCTCAGTTTGATGGACCTAACATGGACCGTCAGGTAGAATTTGTAGCAGTTGTTGTGTACAACTGGTCCAAGCAGATGGACTTACTGAATTCAAGAGACAAGTTCTTGCATGATTTGGACCAATTATACAGACTTGTAATGGACGCCTTCCTTACCAGTGGTTCCTGAAGTTCTATTGGTACATCCTGTGTTGTCTGTGTTACCAAAATCCATGAGGGATACCTGGTCATGAGTCTCTTTTTATATGAACTCAATACTCCTCTTGTAGTCCCACCCATATTTAAATCAACGAGATTACATCATGAAACAAATGGTTGACTAACGACAGTCGGTAGCACATTCTGAATTCATGTGACAAGTTCTTGCATGAGTTGGACCAATAATACAGACTTGTAATGCACGCTCTTCCTTACCAGTGGTTCCTGAAGTTCTATTGGTACTTCCTGTGTTGTCTGTGTTTCCAAATCCATGAGGGATACCTGGTCGGTACCCTAAACTATTCAAAATAAAGAATTGATCAAAAGGGAGCAGTAAAGAAAAAGGAAAACCACAAATGTTTCCATTTGAGGTGTCTCTATTGGAGATGTTCTTTAAGTGAAATGTATAATCTAAACTTTGCTTCAAAGTGTCTAATGGCTGTAAACTCATAGGCAAGGTCACTTTGAGTGGGTGCACTTAGGAATACAACCACCATCAGTGTCTCCATTCAAAGTGATCTTTATATGAAACATAGAACTCAATTTGATGGACCTAACATGGACAGTCAGGTAGAATTTGTAGCAGTTGTTGTGTACAACATGTCCAAGCAGATGCACTTACTGAATTCAAGAGACAAGTTCTTGCATGAGTTGGACCAATAATACAGACGCTCTTCCTTACCAGTTAATCTGGAAGTTCTTTTGAAATATACTGTATTTTCTGTGTTTCCAAATCCTTGAGGGATACCTGGTCATGAGTCTCTTTTATATAAACTCAATAATCCTCTTGCAGTCCCACCCACATTTAAACCAACGAGATTCCATCATGAAACGAATGGTTGGCTAACGACTGTCGTAGCTCCCCATTGTATTTTGTTGTCATTTTTGTCTCCAATAGTTGTTGAAGGTTTGTGCAGTTTCAATCAGAGGCATCTTATTCACACATAAATAAACGATTCCCTAAACTATTCAAAATAAAGAATTGCCCAAAAGGGAGCAGTAAAGAAAAGGAAAACCACAAATGTTTCCATTTGAGGTGTCTCTATTGGAGATGTTCTTTAAATGAAATGTATAATCTAAACTTTGCTTCAAAGTGTCTAATGGCTGTAAACTCATAGGCAAGGTCACTTTGAGTGGGTGCACTTAGGAATACAACCACCATCAGTGTCTCCATTCAAAGTGATCTTTATATGAAACATAGAACTCAATTTGATGGACCTAACATGGACAGTCAGGTAGAATTTGTAGCAGTTGTTGTGTACAACATGTCCAAGCAGATGCACTTACTGAATTCAAGAGACAAGTTCTTGCATGAGTTGGACCAATAATACAGACATGTAACGAACGCTTTCCTTAGCAGTGAAGTTATGAAACATAGAACTCAATTTGATAGACCTAACATTGGGGTTTGGTAGATTTTGTAGGAGTTGTTGTGGACAACTGGTCCAAGCAGATGAAATGTATAATCTAAAGTTTGCTTCAAAGTGTCTAATTGCTGTAAAGTCATAGTCAAGGTCACTTTGAGTGGGTGCACTTAGGAAAACAACCACCATCAGTGTCTCCATTCAAAGTGATCTTGATATGAAACATTGATCTCAGTTTGATGGACCTAACATGGACCGTCAGGTAGAATTTGTAGCAGTTGTTGTGTACAACTGGTCCAAGCAGATGCACTTACTGAATTCAAGAGACAAGGTCTTGCATGAGTTGGACCAATAATACAGACATGTAACAAACGCCTTCCTTACCAGTGAGGTTATGAAACATAGATTTCAATTTGATAGACCTAACAGTGGGGTTTGGTAGAATTTGTAGCAGTTGTTGTGTACAACTGGTCCAAGGAGATGCACTTACTGAATTCAAGAGACAAGTTCTTGCATGAGTTGGACCAATAATACAGACTTGTAATGGACGCCTTCCTTACCAGTGGTTCCTGAAGTTCTTTTGGTATATCCTGTGTTGTCTGTGTTTCCAAATCCATGAGGGATACCTGGACATGAGTCTGTTTTTATATGAACTCAATACCCTCTTGTAGTCCCACCCATATTTAAATCGACGAGATTACATCATGAAACGAATGGTTGGCTAACGACTGTCGTAGCTCCCCATTGTATTTTGTTGTCATCTTTTGTCTCCAATAGTTGTTGAATGTTTGTGCAATTTCAATCACACATAAATAAACGATTCCCTAAACCATTCAAAATAAAGAATTGCCCAAAAGGGAGCAGTAAAGAAAAAGGAAAACCACAAATGTTTCCATTTGAGGTGTCTCTATTCGAGATGTTCTTTAAGTGAAATGTATAATCTAAAGTTTGCTTCAAAGTGTCTAATGGCTGTAAACTCATAGGCAAAGGTCACTTTGACTGGGTGCACTTAGGAATACAACCACCATCAGTGTCTCCATTCAAAGTGATCTTTATATGAAACATAGAACTCAGTTTGATGGACCTAACATGGACAGTCAGCTAGAATTTGTAGCAGTTGTTGTGTACAACTGGTCCAAGCAGATGCACTTACTGAATTCAAGAGACAAGTTCTTGCATGAGTTGGACCAATAATACAGACTTGTAATGGATGCTCCTCCTTACCAGTGGTTCCTGAAGTTCTATTGGTACATCCTGTGTTGTCTGTGTTTCCAAATCCATGAGGGATACCTGGGCGATTCCCTAAACTATTCAAAATAAAGAATTGCTCAAAAGGAGCAGTAAAGAAAAGGAAAACCACAAATGTTTCCATTTGAGGTGTCTCTATTGGAGATGTTCTTTAAGTGAAATGTATAATCTAAAGTTTGCTTTAAAGTATCTAATTGCTGTAAACACATAGGCAAGGTCACTTTGAGTAGGTGCACTTAGAATTCAACCACCATCAGTGTCTCCATTCAAAGTGATCTTGATGTGAAACATAGAACTCAGTTTGATGGACCTAACATGGAGGGCCAGGTAGAATTTTAGGATTTGTTTAGTATTTCTATTTTAGATGTTCTTTAAGTGAAATATGTAAAGTAAAGTTTGCTTCAAAGTGTCTAATTGCTGTAAACACATAGGCAAGGTCACTTTGAGTGGCTGCACTTAGGAATACAACCACCATCAGTGTCTCCATTCAAAGTGATCTTGATATGAAACATAGAACTCAATTTGATGGACCTAACATGGACCGTCAGGTAGGTAATTTTGTAGCAGTTGTTGTGTACAACTGGTCCAAGCAGATGGACTTACTGAATTCAAGAGACAAGTTCTTGCATGAGGTGGACCAATAATACAGACGCTCTTCCTTACCAGTTAATCTGGAAGTTCTTTTGAAATATACTGTATTTTCTGTGTTTCCAAATCCTGAGGGATACCTGGTCATGAGTCTCTTTTTTATATAAACTCAATAATCCTCTTGCAGTCCCACCCACATTTAAACCAACGAAATTCCATCATGAAACGAATGGTTGGCTAACGACTGTTGTAGGGCCCCATTGTATTTTGTTGTCATCTTTTGTCTGCAATAGTTGTTGAAGGTTTGTGCAGTTTCAATCAGAGGCATCTTATTAACACATAAATAAACGATTCCCTAAACTATTCAAAATAAAGAATTGCCCAAAAGAGAGCAGTAAAGAAAAGGAAAACCACAAATGTTTCCATTTGAGGTGTCTCTATTGGAGATGTTCTTAAAGTGAAATGTATAATCTAAAGTTTCCTTCAAAGTGTCTAATTGCTGTAAACACATAGACAAGGTCACTTTGAGTAGGTGCACTTAGGAATTCAACCACCATCAGTGTCTCCATTCAAAGTGATCTTGATGTGAAACATAGAACTCAATTTGATGGACCTAACATGGAGGGTCAGGTAGAATTTTTAGGATTTGTTGAGTGTTTCTATTTTAGATGTTCTTTAAGTGAAATATGTAAAGTAAAGTTTGCTTCAAAGTGTCTAATTGCTGTAAACTCATAGTCAAGGTCACTTTGAGTGGGTGCACTTAGGAATACAACCACCATCAGTGTCTCCATTCAAAGTGATCTTGATATGAAAGATAGAACTCAATTTGATGGACCTAACATGGACCGTCAGGTAGAATTTGTAGCAGTTGTTGTGTACAACTGGTCCAAGGAGTTGCACTTACTGAATTCAAGAGACAAGTTCTTGCATGAGTTGGACCAATAATACAGACTGGTAATGGACGCTCTTCCTTACCAGTGGTTCCTGAAGTTCTTTTGGTATATCCTGTGTTGTCTGTGTTTCCAAATCCATGAGGGATACCTGGACATGTCTCTTTTATACGAACTCAATACTCCTCTTGTAGTCCCACACACATATTTAAATCGATTTAGATTACATCATGAAACGAATGGTTGGCTAACGACTGTCGTAGCTCCCATTGTATTTTGTTGTCATCTTTTGTCTCCAATAGTTGTTGAAGGTTTGTGCAGTTTCAATCAGAGGCATCTTATTCACACATAAATAAACGATTCCCCAAACCATTCAAAATAAAGAATTGCCCAAAGGGAGCAGTAAAGAAAAAGGAAAACCACAAATGTTTCCATTTGAGATGTCTCTATTGGAGATGTTCTTTAAGTGAAATGTATAATCTAAAGTTTGCTTCAAAGTGTCTAATGGCTGTAAACTCATAGGCAAGGTCACTTTGAGTGGGTGCACTTAGGAATACAACCACCATCAGTGTCTCCATTCAAAGTGATCTTGATATGAAACATTGATCTCAGTTTGATGGACCTAACATGGACCGTCAGGTAGAATTTGTAGCAGTTGTTGTGTACAACTGGTCCAAGCAGATGGACTTACTGAATTCAAGAGACAAGTTCTTGCATGATTTGGACCAATTATACAGACTTGTAATGACGCTCTTCCTTACCAGTGGTTCCTGAAGTTCTATTGGTACATCCTGTGTTGTCTGTGTTACCAAAATCCATGAGGGATACCTGGTCATGAGTCTCTTTTATATGAACTCAATACTCCTCTTGTAGTCCCACCCATATTTAAATCAACGAGATTACATCATGAAACAAATGGTTGACTAACGACAGTCGGTAGCACATTCTGAATTCAAGTGACAAGTTCTTGCATGAGTTGGACCAATAATACAGACTTGTAATGCACGCTCTTCCTTACCAGTGGTTCCTGAAGTTCTATTGGTACATCCTGTGTTGTCTGTGTTTCCAAATCCATGAGGGATACCTGGTCGGTTCCCTAAACTATTCAAAATAAAGAATTGATCAAAAGGAGCAGTAAAGAAAAGGAAAACCACAAATGTTTCCATTTGAGGTGTCTCTATTGAGATGTTCTTTAAGTGAAATGTATAATCTAAAGTTTGCTTCAAAGTGTCTAATTGCTGTAAACTCATAGGCAAGGTCACTTTGAGTGGGTGCACTTAGGAATTCAACCACCATCAGTGTCTCCATTCAAAGTGATCTTGATATGAAACATAGAACTCAATTTGATGGACCTAACATGGAGGGTCAGGTAGAATTTGTAGCAGTTGTTGTGTACAACTGGTCCAAGCAGATGGACTTACTGAATTCAAGAGACAAGTTCTTGCATGATTTGGACCAATTATACAGACTTGTAATGGACGCTCTTCCTTACCAGTGGTTCCTGAAGTTCTATTGGTACATCCTGTGTTGTCTGTGTTTCCAAAATCCATGAGGGATACCTGGTCATGAGTCTCTTTTATATGAACTCAATACTCCTCTTGTAGTCCCACCCATATTTAAATCAATGAGATTACATCATGAAACAAATGATTGGCTAACGACCGTCAATTAGTACATACTGAATTCAAGAGACAAGTTCTTGCATGAGTTGGACCAATAATACAGACATGTAACAAACGCTGTTCCTTAGCAGTGAAGTTATGAAACATAGAACTCAATTTGATAGACCCAACATTGGGGTTTGGTAGAATTTGTAGGAGTTGTTGTGGACAACTGGTCCAAGCAGATGAAATGTATAATCTAAAGTTTGCTTCAAAGTGTCTAATTGTTGTAAACTCATAGTCAAGGTCACTTTGAGTGGGTGCACTTAGGAATACAACCACCATCAGTGTCTCAATTCAAAGTGATCTTGATATGAAACATTGATCTGAGTTTGATGGACCTAACATGGACCGTCAGGTGGAATTTGTAGCAGTTGTTGTGTACAACTGGTCCAAGCAGATGCACTTACTGAATTCAAGAGACAAGTTCTTGCATGAGTTGGACCAATAATACAGACATGTAACAAACGCTCTTCCTTACCAGTGAGGTTATGAAACATAGATTTCAATTTGATAGACCTAACAGTGGGGTTTGGTAGAATTTGTAGCAGTTGTTGTGTACAACGGGTCCAAGCAGATGCACTTACTGAATTCAAGAGACAAGTTCTTGCATGAGTTGGACCAATAATACAGACTTGTAATGGACGCCTTCCTTACCAGTGGTTCCTGAAGTTCTTTTGGTATATCCTGTGTTGTCTGTGTTTGCAAATCCATGAGGGATACCTGGTCATGAGTCTCTTTTTATATGAACTCAATACTCCTCTTGTAGTCCCACCCATATTTAAATCAACGAGATTACATCATGAAACGAATGGTTGGCTAACGACTGTCGTCAGCTCCCATTGTATTTTGTTGTCATCTTTTTAGTCTCCAATAGTTGTTGAAGGTTTGTGCAATTTCAATCAGAGGCATCTTATTCACACACATAAATAAACGATTCCCATAAACCATTCAAAATAAAGAATTGCCCAAAAGGGAGCAGTAAATTTGAAAAAGGAAAACCACAAATGTTTCCATTTGAGGTGTCTCTATTGGAGATGTTCTTTAAGTGAAATGTATAATCTAAAGTTTGCTTCAAAGTGTCTAATGGCTGTAAACACATAGGCAAGGTCACTTTGAGTAGGTGGATTTAGGAATTCAACCACCATCAGTGTCTCCATTCAAAGTGATCTTTTGATAGTGAAACAGAACTCAATTTGATGGACTCAATATGGACCGTCAGGTAGAATTTTTAGGATTTGTTGAGTGTTTCTTGATTTTAGATGTTCTTTATGAAATATGTAATCTAAAGTTTGCTTCAAAGTGTCTAATGGCTGTAAACTCATAGCCAAGGTCACTTTGAGTGGGTGCACTTAGGAATTCAACCACCATCAGTGTCTCCATTCAAAGTGATCTTTATATGAAACATAGAACTCAATTTGATGGACCTAACATGGACAGTCAGGTAGAATTTGTAGCAGTTGTTGTGTACAACTGGTCCAAGCAGATGCACTTACTGAATTCAAGAGACAAGTTCTTGCATGAGTTGGACCAATAATACAGACTTGTAATGGATGCTCCTCCTTACCAGTGGTTCCTGAAGTTTTATTGGTACATCCTGTGTTGTCTGTGTTTCCAAATCCATGAGGGATACCTGGTCGATTCCCTAAACTATTCAAAATAAAGAATTGCTCAAAAGGGAGCAGTAAAGAAAAAGGAAAACCACAAATGTTTCCATTTCAGGTGTCTCTATTGGAGATGTTCTTTAAGTGAAATGTATAATCTAAACTTTGCTTCAAAGTGTCTAATGGCTGTAAACTCATAGGCAAGGTCACTTTGAGTGGGTGCACTTAGGAATACAACCACCATCAGTGTCTCCATTCAAAGTGATCTTGATATGAAACATAGAACTCAGTTTGATGGACCTAACATGGAGGGTCAGGTAGAATTTTAGGATTTGTTTAGTGTTTCTATTTTAGATGTTCTTTAAGTGAAATATATAAAGTAAAGTTTGCTTCAAAGTGTCTAATTGCTGTAAACTCATAGGCAAGGTCACTTTGAGTGGCTGCACTCAGGAATACAACCACCATCAGTGTCTCCATTCAAAGTGATCTTGATATGAAACATTGAACTCAATTTGATGGACCTAACATGGACCGTCAGGTAGAATTTGTAGCAGTTGTTGTGTACAACTGGTCCAAGCAGATGGACTTACTGAATTCAAGAGACAAGTTCTTGCATGAGGTGGACCAATAATACAGACGCTAATGGACGCCTTCCTTACCAGTTAATCTGGAACTTCTTTTGGTATATCCTGTATTTTCTGTGTTTCCAAATCCATGAGGGATACCTGGTCATGAGTCTCTTTTATATAAACTCAATAATCCTCTTGTAGTCCCACCCACATTTAAATCCAACGAGATTCCATCATGAAACGAATAGTTGGCTAACGACTGTCGTAGCTCCCCATTGTATTTTGTTGTCATTTTTGTCTCCAATAGTTGTTGAAGGTTTGTGCAGTTTCAATCAGAGGCATCTTATTCACACATAAATAAACGATTCCCTAAACTATTGAAAATAAAGAATTGCCCAAAAGGGAGCAGTAAAGAAAAAGGAAAACCACAAATGTTTCCATTTGAGGTGTCTCTATTGGAGATGTTCTTTAAGTGAAATGTATAATCTAAAGTTTGCTTCAAAGTGTCTAATTGCTGTAAACACATAGACAAGGTCACTTTGAGTAGGTGCACTTAGGAATTCAACCACCATCAGTGTCTCCATTCAAAGTGATCTTGATGTGAAACATAGAACTCAATTTGATGGACCTAACATGGAGGGTCAGGTAGAATTTGTAGGATTTGTTTAGTGTTTCTATTTTAGATGTTCTTCCTAAGTGAAATATGTAAAGTAAAGTTTGCTTCAAAGTGTCTCTATTGAGATGTTGCTGTGAACTCATGTCTAGGCAAGGTCACTTTGAGTAGGTGCACTTAGGAAAACAACCACCATCAGTGTCTCCATTCAAAGTGATCTTGATATGAAACATTGATCTCAGCTTGATGGACCTAACATGGACCGTCAGGTAGAATTTGTAGCAGTTGTTGTGTACAACTGGTCCAAGCAGATGGACTTACTGAATTCAAGCGACAAGTTCTTGCATGATTTGGACCAATTATACAGACTTGTAATGGACGCTCTTCCTTACCAGTGGTTCCTGAAGTTCTATTGGTACATCCTGTGTTGTCTGTGTTTCCAAATCCATGAGGGATACCTGGTCATGAGTCTCTTTTTATATGAACTCAATACTCCTCTTGTAGTCCCACCCATATTTAAAACAATGAGATTACGTCATGAAACAAATGATTGGGTAACGACCGTCGTTAGTACATACTGAATTCAAGAGACAAGTTCTTGCATGAGTTGGACCAATAATACAGACATGTAACGAACGCTGTTCCTTAGCAGTGAAGTTATGAAACATAGAACTCAATTTGATAGACCTAACATTGGGGTTCGGTAGATTTTGTAGGAGTTGTTGTGGAAAACTGGTCCAAGCAGATGAAATGTATAATCTAAAGTTTGCTTCAAAGTGTCTAATTGCTGTAAACTCGTAGTCAAGGTCACTTTGAGTGGGTGCACTTAGGAAAACAACCACCATCAGTGTCTCAATTCAAAGTGATCTTGATATGAAACATTGATCTGAGTTTGATGGACCTAACATGGACCGTCAGGTAGAATTTGTAGCAGTTGTTGTGTACAACTGGTCCTAGCAGATGCACTTACTGAATTCAAGAGACAAGTTCTTGCATGAGTTGGACCAATAATACAGACATGTAACAAACGCTCTTCCTTACCAGTGAGGTTATGAAACATAGATTTCAATTTGATAGACCTAACATTGGGGTTTGGTAGAATTTGTAGCAGTTGTTGTGTACAACAGGTCCAAGCAGATGCACTTACTGAATTCAAGAGACAAGTTCTTGCATGAGTTTGACCAATAATACAGACTTGTGTTGGACGCTCTTCCTTACCAGTGGTTCCTGAAGTTCTTTTGGTATATCCTGTGTTGTCTGTGTTTCCAAATCCATGAGGGATACCTGGTCGATACCCTAAACTATTCAAAATAAAGAATTGCTCAAAAGGGAGCAGTAAAGAAAAAGGAAAACCACAAATGTTTCCATTTCAGGTGTCTCTATTGGAGATGTTCTTTAAGTGAAATGTATAATCTAAACTTTGCTTCAAAGTGTCTAATGGCTGTAAACTCATAGGCAAGGTCACTTTGAGTAGGTGGACTTAGGAATTCAACCACCATCAGTGTCTCCATTCAAAGTGATCTTTATATGAAACAGAACTCAATTTGATGGACTCAACATGGAAAACCAGGTAGAATTTTTAGGATTTGTTGAGTGTTTCTATTTTAGATGTTCTTTAAGTGAAATATGTAAAGTTTGCTTCAAAGTGTCTAATGGCTGTAAACTCGTAGCCAAGGTCACTTTGAGTGGGTGCACTTAGGAATTCAACCACCATCAGTGTCTCCATTTAAAGTGATCTTGATATGAAACATTGATCTCAGTTTGATGGACCTAACATGGACGGTCAGGTAGAATTTGTAGCAGTTGTTGTGTACAACTGGTCCAAGCAGATGGACTTACTGAATTCAAGAGACAAGTTCTTGCATGAGGTGGACCATTAATACAGACTTGTAATGGACGCTCTTCCTTACCAGTTAATCTGGAAGTTCTTTTGAAATATACTGTATTTTCTGTGTTTCCAAATCCTTGAGGATACCTGGTCATGAGTCTCTTTTATATAAACTCAATAATCCTCTTGCAGTCCCACCCACATTTAAACCAACGAGATTCCATCATGAAACGAATGGTTGGCTATGTTCTGTCGTAGGGTATATTGTATTTTTTGTCATCTTTTGTCTCCAATAGTTGTTGAATGTTTGTGCAGTTTCAATCAGAGGCATCTTATTAACACATAAATAAACGATTCCCCAAACCATTCAAAATAAAGAATTGCCCAAAAGGGACCAGTAAAGAAAAAGGAAAACCACAAATGTTTCCATTTGAGGTGTCTCTATTGGAGATGTTCTTTGAGTGAAATGTATAATCTAAAGTTTGCTTCAAAGTGTCTAATGGCTGTAAACTCATAGGCAAGGTCACTTTGAGTGGGTGCACTTAGGAATACAACCACCATCAGTGTCTCCATTCAAAGTGATCTTTATATGAAACATAGAACTCAGTTTGATGGACCTAACATGGACCGTCAGCTAGAATTTGTAGCAGTTGTTGTGTACAACTGGTCCAAGCAGATGCACTTACTGAATTCAAGAGACAAGTTCTTGCATGAGTTGGACCAATAATACAGACTTGTAATGACTTGTAATGGATGCCTGGTCATGAGTCTCTTTACCAGTGGTTCTTGTAGTTCTATTGGTACATCCTGTGTTGTCTGTGTTTCCAAATCCATGAGGATACCTGGTCTTATTCACACAACTAAACCATTCAAAATAAAGAATTGCTCAAAAGGGAGCAGTAAAGAAAAAGAAAACCACAAATGTTTCCATTTCAGGTGTCTCTATTGGAGATGTTCTTTAAGTGAAATGTATAATCTAAACTTTGCTTCAAAGTGTCTAATGGCTGTAAACTCATAGGCAAGGTCACTTTGAGTGGGTGCACTCAGGAATACAACCACCATCAGTGTCTCCATTCAAAGTGATCTTGATATGAAACATTGATCTCAGTTTGATGGACCTAACATGGAGGGCCAGGTAGAATTTTTAGGATTTGTTTAGTGTTTCTATTTTAGATGTTCTTTAAGTGAAATATGTAAAGTAAAGTTTGCTTCAAAGTGTCTAATTGCTGTAAACACATAGGCAAGGTCACTTTGAGTGGCTGCACTCAGGAATACAACCACCATCAGTGTCTCCATTCAAAGTGATCTTGATATGAAACATAAAACTCAATTTGATGGACCTAACATGGACGGTCAGGTAGAATTTGTAGCAGTTGTTGTGTACAACTGATCCAAGCAGATGGACTTACTGAATTCAAGAGACAAGTTCTTGCATGAGGTGGACCAATAATACAGACGCTCTTCCTTACCAGTTAATCTGGAACTTCTTTTGAAATATACTGTATTTTCTGTGTTTCCAAATCCTTGAGGGATACCTGGTCATGAGTCTCTTTTATATAAACTCAATAATCCTCTTGCAGTCCCACCCACATTTAAACCAACGAGATTCCATCATGAAACGAATGGTTGGCTAACGACTGTCGTAGCTCCCATTGTATTTTGTTGTCATTTTTGTCTCCAATAGTTGTTGAAGGTTTGTGCAGTTTCAATCAGAGGCATCTTATTCACACATAAATAAACGATTCCCTAAACTATTGAAAATAAAGAATTGCCCAAAAGGGAGCAGTAAAGAAAAGGAAAACCACAAATGTTTCCATTTGAGGTGTCTCTATTGGAGATGTTCTTTAAGTGAAATGTATAATCTAAAGTTTGCTTCAAAGTGTCTAATTGCTGTAAACACATAGACAAGGTCACTTTGAGTAGGTGCACTTAGAATTCAACCACCATCAGTGTCTCCATTCAAAGTGATCTTGATGTGAAACATAGAACTCAATTTGATGGACCTAACATGGAGGGTCAGGTAGAATTTTTAGGATTTGTTTAGTGTTTCTATTTTAGATGTTCTTTAAGTGAAATATGTAAAGTAAAGTTTGCTTCAAAGTGTCTAATTGCTGTGAACTCATAGGCAAGGTCACTTTGAGTGGGTGCACTTAGGAAAACAACCACCATCAGTGTCTCCATTCAAAGTGATCTTGATATGAAACATTGATCTCAGTTTGATGGACCTAACATGGACCGTCAGGTAGAATTTGTAGCAGTTGTTGTGTACAACTGGTCCAAGGAGATGCACTTACTGAATTCAAGAGACAAGTTCTTGCATGAGTTGGACCAATAATACAGACTTGTAATGGACGCCTTCCTTACCAGTGGTTCCTGAAGTTCTTTTGGTATATCCTGTGTTGTCTGTGTTTCCAAATCCATGAGGGATACCTGGACATGAGTCTCTTTTTATATGAACTCAATACTCCTCTTGTAGTCCCACCCATATTTAAATCGACGAGATTACATCATGAAACGAATGGTTGGCTAACGACTGTCGTAGCTCCCCATTGTATTTTTGTTGTCATCTTTTGTCTCCAATAGTTGTTGAAGGTTTTGCAATTTCAATCAGAGGCATCTTATTCACACATAAATAAACGATTCCTAAACCATTCAAAATAAAGAATTGCCCAAAAGGGAGCAGTAAAGAAAAAGGAAAACCACAAATGTTTCCATTTGAGGTGTCTCTATTGGAGATGTTCTTTAAGTGAAATGTATAATCTAAACTTTGCTTCAAAGTGTCTAATGGCTGTAAACTCATAGGCAAGGTCACTTTGAGTGGGTGCACTTAGGAATGCAACCACCATCAGTGTCTCCATTCAAAGTGATCTTTATATGAAACATAGAACTCAGGTTGATGGACCTAACATGGACAGTCAGGTAGAATTTGTAGCAGTTGTTGTGTACAACTGGTCCAAGCAGATGCACTTACTGAATTCAAGAGACAAGTTCTTGCATGAGTTGGACCAATAATACAGACTTGTAATGGATGCTCCTCCTTACCAGTGGTTCCTGAAGTTCTATTGGTACATCCTGTGTTGTCTGTGTTTCCAAATCCATGAGGGATACCTGGTCATGATTCTCTAAACTATTCAAAATAAAGAATTGCTCAAAAGGGAGCAGTAAAGAAAAGGAAAACCACAAATGTTTCCATTTGAGGTGTCTCTATTGAGATGTTCTTTAAGTGAAATGTATAATCTAAAGTTTGCTTTAAAGTATCTAATTGCTGTAAACACATAGGCAAGGTCACTTTGAGTAGGTGCACTCAGGAATACAACCACCATCAGTGTCTCCATTCAAAGTGATCTTGATATGAAACATTGATCTCAGTTTGATGGACCTAACATGGAGGGCCAGGTAGAATTTTTAGGATTTGTGGAGTGTTTCTATTTTAGATGTTCTTTAAGTGAAATATGTAAAGTAAAGTTTGCTTCAAAGTGTCTAATGGCTGTAAACCCGTAGCCAAGGTCACTTTGAGTGGGTGCACTTAGGAAAACAACCACCATCAGTGTCTCCATTCAAAGTGATCTTGATATGAAACATAGAACTCAATTTGATGGACCTAACATGGAGGGTCAGGTAGAATTTGTAGCAGTTGTTGTGTACAACTGGTCCAAGCAGATGGACTTACTGAATTCAAGAGACAAGTTCTTGCATGAGGTGGACCAATAATACAGACGGCTCTTCCTTACCAGTTAATCTGGAAGTTCTTTGAAATATACTGTGTTGTCTGTGTTTCCAAATCCTTGAGGGATACCTGGTCATGAGTCTCTTTTTATATGAACTCAATACTCCTCTTGTAGTCCCACCTATATTTAAATCGACGAGATTACATCATGAAACGAATGGTTGGCTAACGACTGTCGTAGCTCCCCATTGTATTTTGTTGTCATCTTTTGTCTCCAATAGTTGTTGAAGGTTTGTGCAGTTTCAATCAGAGGCATCTTATTCACACATAAATAAACGATTCCCAAACCATTCAAAATAAAGAATTGCCCAAAAGGGAGCAGTAAAGAAAAGGAAAACCACAAATGTTTCCATTTGAGGTGTCTCTATTGGAGATGTTCTTTAAGTGAAATGTATAATCTAAAGTTTGCTTCAAAGTGTCTAATGGCTGTAAACACATAGACAAGGTCACTTTGAGTAGGTGCACTTAGGAATTCAACCACCATCAGTGTCTCCATTCAAAGTGATCTTGATGTGAAACATAGAACTCAATTTGATGGACCTAACATGGAGGGTCAGGTAGAATTTTTAGGATTTGTTTAGTGTTTCTATTTTAGATGTTCTTTAAGTGAAATATGTAAAGTAAAGTTTGCTTCAAAGTGTCTAATTGCTGTGAACTCATAGGCAAGGTCACTTTGAGTGGGTGCACTTAGGAAAACAACCACCATCAGTGTCTCCATTCAAAGTGATCTTGATATGAAACATTGATCTCAGTTTGATGGACCTAACATGGACCGTCAGGTAGAATTTGTAGCAGTTGTTGTGTACAACTGGTCCAAGGAGATGCACTTACTGAATTCAAGAGACAAGTTCTTGCATGAGTTGGACCAATAATACAGACTTGTGTTGGACGCTCTTCCTTACCAGTGGTTCCTGAAGTTCTTTTGGTATATCCTGTGTTGTCTGTGTTTCCAAATCCATGAGGGATACCTGGACATGAGTCTCTTTTTATATGAACTCAATAATCCTCTTGTAGTCCCACCCATATTTAAATCGACGAGATTACATCATGAAACGAATGGTTGGCTAACGACTGTCGTAGCTCCCCATTGTATTTTGTTGTCATCTTTTGTCTCCAATAGTTGTTGAAGGTTTGTGCAGTTTCAATCAGAGGCATCTTATTCACACATAAATAAACGATTCCCTAAACCATTCAAAATAAAGAATTGCCCAAAAGGGAGCAGTAAAGAAAAAGGAAAACCACAAATGTTTCCATTTGGGGTGTCTGTATTGGAGATGTTCTTTCAGTGAAATGTATAATCTAAAGTTTCCTTCAAAGTGTCTAATGGCTGTGAACACATAGGCAAGGTCACTTTGGGTGGCTGCACTTAGGAATACAACCACCATCAGTGTCTCCATTCAAAGTGATCTTGATATGAAACATAGAACTCAATTTGATGGACCTAACATGGACCGTCAGGTAGAATTTGTAGCAGTTGTTGTGTACAACTGGTCCAAGCAGATGGACTTACTGAATTCAAGAGACAAGTTCTTGCATGAGGTGGACCAATAATACAGACGCTCTTCCTTACCAGTTAATCTGGAAGTTCTTTTGAAATATACTGTATTTTCTGTGTTTCCAAATCCTTGAGGGATACCTGGTCATGAGTCTCTTTTTATATAAACGCAATAATCCTCTTGCAGTCCCACCCACATTTAAACCAACGAGATTCCATCATGAAACTAATGGTTGGCTAACGACTGTCGTAGGGCCCCATTGTATTTTGTTGTCATCTTTTGTCTCCAATAGTTGTTGAAGGTTTGTGCAGTTTCAATCAGAGGCATCTTATTAACACATAAATAAACGATTCCCTAAACCATTCAAAATAAAGAATTGCCCAAAAGGGAGCAGTAAAGAAAAAGGAAAACCACAAATGTTTCCATTTGAGGTGTCTCTATTGGAGATGTTCTTTAAGTGAAATGTATAATCTAAAGTTTGCTTCAAAGTGTCTAATGGCTGTAAACTCATAGGCAAGGTCACTTTGAGTGGGTGCACTTAGGAATACAACCACCATCAGTGTCTCCATTCAAAGTGATCTTTATATGAAACATAGAACTCAGTTTGATGGACCTAACATGGACCGTCAGCTAGAATTTGTAGCAGTTGTTGTGTACAACTGGTCCAAGCAGATGCACTTACTGAATTCAAGAGACAAGTTCTTGCATGAGTTGGACCAATAATACAGACTTGTAATGGATGCTCCTCCTTACCAGTGGTTCCTGAAGTTCTATTGGTACATCCTGTGTTGTCTGTGTTTCCAAATCCATGAGGATACCTGGTCGATTCCTAAACTATTCAAAATAAAGAATTGCTCAAAAGGGAGCAGTAAAGAAAAGGAAAACCACAAATGTTTCCATTTCAGGTGTCTCTATTGGAGATGTTCTTTAAGTGAAATGTATAATCTAAACTTTGCTTCAAAGTGTCTAATGGCTGTAAACTCATAGGCAAGGTCACTTTGAGTAGGTGCACTCAGGAATACAACCACCATCAGTGTCTCCATTCAAAGTGATCTTGATATGAAACATTGATCTCAGTTTGATGGACCTAACATGGAGGGCCAGGTAGAATTTTTAGGATTTGTTTAGTGTTTCTATTTTAGATGTTCTTTAAGTGAAATATGTAAAGTAAAGTTTGCTTCAAAGTGTCTAATTGCTGTAAACACATAGCAAGGTCACTTTGAGTGGCTGCACTCAGGAATACAACCACCATCAGTGTCTCCATTCAAAGTGATCTTGATATGAAACATAGAACTCAATTTGATGGACCTAACATGGACCGTCAGGTAGAATTTGTAGCAGTTGTTGTGTACAACTGATCCAAGCAGATGGACTTACTGAATTCAAGAGACAAGTTCTTGCATGAGGTGGACCAATAATACAGACGCTCTTCCTTACCAGTTAATCTGGAACTTCTTTTGAAATATACTGTATTTTCTGTGTTTCCAAATCCTTGAGGATACCTGGTCATGAGTCTCTTTTATATAAACTCAATAATCCTCTTGCAGTCCCACCCACATTTAAACCAACGAGATTCCATCATGAAACGAATGGTTGGCTAACGACTGTCGTAGCTCCCCATTGTATTTTGTTGTCATTTTTTGTCTCCAATAGTTGTTGAAGGTTTGTGCAGTTTCAATCAGAGGCATCTTATTCACACATAAATAAACGATTCCCTAAACTATTGAAAATAAAGAATTGCCCAAAAGGGAGCAGTAAAGAAAAGGAAAACCACAAATGTTTCCATTTGAGGTGTCTCTATTGGAGATGTTCTTTAAGTGAAATGTATAATCTAAAGTTTGCTTCAAAGTGTCTAATTGCTGTAAACACATAGACAAGGTCACTTTGAGTAGGTGCACTTAGAATTCAACCACCATCAGTGTCTCCATTCAAAGTGATCTTGATGTGAAACATAGAACTCAATTTGATGGACCTAACATGGAGGGTCAGGTAGAATTTTTAGGATTTGTTTAGTGTTTCTATTTTAGATGTTCTTTAAGTGAAATATGTAAAGTAAAGTTTGCTTCAAAGTGTCTAATTGCTGTGAACTCATAGGCAAGGTCACTTTGGTGGGTGCACTTTAGAAAACAACCACCATCAGTGTCTCCATTCAAAGTGATCTTGATATGAAACATTGATCTCAGTTTGATGGACCTAACATGGACCGTCAGGTAGAATTTGTAGCAGTTGTTGTGTACAACTGGTCCAAGGAGATGCACTTACTGAATTCAAGAGACAAGTTCTTGCATGAGTTGGACCAATAATACAGACTTGTAATGGACGCTCTTCCTTACCAGTGGTTCCTGAAGTTCTTTTGGTATATCCTGTGTTGTCTGTGTTTCCAAATCCATGAGGGATACCTGGACATGAGTCTCTTTTTATATGAACTCAATACTCCTCTTGTAGTCCCACCCATATTTAAATCGACGAGTTACATCATGAAACGAATGGTTGGCTAACGACTGTCGTAGCTCCCCATTGTATTTTGTTGTCATCTTTTGTCTCCAATAGTTGTTGAAGGTTTTTGCAATTTCAATCAGAGGCATCTTATTCACACATAAATAAACGATTCCCTAAACCATTCAAAATAAAGAATTGCCCAAAAGGAGCAGTAAAGAAAAGGAAAACCACAAATGTTTCCATTTGAGGTGTCTCTATTGGAGATGTTCTTTAAGTGAAATGTATAATCTAAAGTTTGCTTCAAAGTGTCTAATGGCTGTAAACTCATAGGCAAGGTCACTTTGAGTGGGTGCACTTAGGAATACAACCACCATCAGTGTCTCCATTCAAAGTGATCTTTATATGAAACATAGAACTCAGTTTGATGGACCTAACATGGACAGTCAGGTAGAATTTGTAGCAGTTGTTGTGTACAACTGGTCCAAGCAGATGCACTTACTGAATTCAAGAGACAAGTTCTTGCATGAGTTGGACCAATAATACAGACTTGTAATGGATGCTCCTCCTTACCAGTGGTTCCTGAAGTTCTATTGGTACATCCTGTGTTGTCTGTGTTTCCAAATCCATGAGGGATACCTGGTCATGAGTCTCTTTTAATATGAACTCAATACTCCTCTTGTAGTCCCACCCATATTTAAAGCAACGAGATTACGTCATGAAACAAATGGTTGGCTAACGACCGTCGTTAGTACATACTGAATTCAAGAGACAAGTTCTTGCATGAGTTGGACCAATAATACAGACATGTAACGAACGCTCTTCCTTAGCAGTGAAGTTATGAAACATAGAACTCAATTTGATAGACCTAACATTGGGGTTTGGTAGATTTTGTAGGAGTTGTTGTGGAAAACTGGTCCAAGCAGATGAAATGTATAATCTAAAGTTTGCTTCAAAGTGTCTAATTGCTGTAAACTCATAGTCAAGGTCACTTTGAGTGGGTGCATAGGAATACAACCACCATCAGTGTCTCAATTCAAAGTGATCTTGATATGAAACATAGAACTCAATTTGATGGACCCAAACATGGAGGGTCAGGTAGAATTTGTAGGATTTGTTGAGTGTCTCTATTTTAGATGTTATTTAAGTGAAATATATAAAGTAAAGTTTGCTTCAAAGTCTCTAATTGCTGTAAACTCATAGGCAAGGTCACTTTGAGTGGGTGCCCTTAGGAATACAACCACCATCAGTGTCTCCATTCAAAGTGATCTTGATATGAAACATTAAACTCAATTTGATGGACCTAAGATGGACCGTCAGGTAGAATTTGTAGCAGTTGTTGTATACAACTGGTCCAAGCAGATGCACTTACTGAATTCATGTGACAAGTTCTTGCATGAGTTGGACCAATAATACAGACTTGTAATGGATGCTCCTCCTTACCAGTGGTTCCTGAAGTTCTATTGGTACATCCTGTGTTGTCTGTGTTTCCAAATCCATGAGGGATACCTGGTCATGAGTCTCTTTTAATATGAACTCAATACTCCTCTTGTAGTCCCACCCATATTTAAAGCAACGAGATTACGTCATGAAACAAATGGTTGGCTAACGACCGTCGTTAGTACATACTGAATTCAAGAGACAAGTTCTTGCATGAGTTGGACCAATAATACAGAC
>NC_052954.1:4765548-4790943 GCF_013358895.1 Oreochromis aureus | reverse complement strand
CGATGATGCTGGAAACCCGAAGGCAGGGGCGTGGTGAACTGAATTTCAGGTAGAGATTGAACTGCACTCTTTGGGTGGAATCTCGGCCAGTTTAGGTGTAGTTTATTTTTCGTTGACCTTTACGATAAATGAATGCCCACGGGAGTTTTACTTATACAGCTGTGTGCGCACCTCAGTTACTATTTGTTGGACTTTATTTTATTCGTGGGGTTAGTTCATAGAGGTTGCGTGCCGTACAAGCCAGATACGTCCCACATTCAGAGAAAACATTATGGTTTATTCTGTAATTCACGCAAAGCTCTCCCTGTCATTCTCGCGTGTGTTAGAAGCGTCAATCATAGAAACGATCAATGATCGGCTGTTAAGCTCTTATTTATCGCGCTAAACAACAGCATGAAACTGGTGATGGAGAAACAGGTTTACACTTTAGGGTGACATGAATGAGTTAAGAGGGAAGTTATGAGTTGTTTCTGAGAGACAAAGACCAAGCTCCTTTTTTGTGTAGCTGACAGCTGGGTAACTGTGCAGGGGCGGATCTAGCAAAGCTTTTAGGGGGAAGCTGGGCATTAACAGAGAAAGGTGGACACAAAGATATACTTTTCTTTTCTTACTCTCATATAAAATATTTAGCTTTTATTAAATAGTTATCTGAATCTCACAACCAAAGTTTGTATAATAATACACAGGATTGGCTGTAGACCATTGTTCATAATTCAGAACACTGTGTAAAAATAAGAAAAACAAAAAGTGAATGCATGTGAAAAGTGGTCTATAATGTAATGCTTCAAAGTGTTCCATGCAAACATTGTCGGGTCTGCCGTGGTACAATGGGACTTCTGCTCATGAACCTGTGTGCACAGCGCCTGCAAATCGGCGCTGTACAAAGTAACTTCATCTTTACACAAAAACTGTAAGCTGTCATCTGTGAAGCGTGAGCGGTGTTTGTTTTACCATAGTTCATGGTGGAGAATGGCTGCTCTTCTGAGTTTTGCTCTCTGTAGCCGTATGAATGGCAAACTACAGTGATTAGCAGCGGCATAGGCACACATAAAATTTCTTCTGAAATTTTCTTTCTAGTTGTGTGGATGTTTTAAGGCATCCACACTATAGTGTTCCTGTTTCTCTTTATTCTTTATTCTACTTTATTATTCTACTTTATTATTATTGTGTGGATGCTTTAGGCATCCACACTATTGAGTTCCTGTTTCTCTTTATTCTTTATACTTTATTTATTGTGTGGATGCTTTAAGCATCCACACTATTGAGTTCCTGTTTCTCTTTATTCTTTATTATTGTGTGGATGCTTTAGGCATCCACACTATTGAGTTCCTGTTTCTCTTTATTCTTTATTATTCTACTTTATTATTATTATTCTTCAAGTTGCTTCCATGACGTTTTTACACCGTGATCTACTTCCACAATTTTCAGCCGATTTTCACCGCTCAAATTTTAAACTATTCTGCTATTTTTGCTCTTTCCGCAATGACTTTTGGTATTTTCTGCTATTATACTTTTTAAAATATTGCTTTTTTTCCTTAATTTGTCCCATTGAAATGAATGGGAAACTTCTGCAATTCTGCTAAAACTTGCTCGTTTTTGAAACTTAACTACTTTTTTCATACTTTCACATAGAAACTCCATTTAAACTTTAAAATGTTCACAAATTATTGGGCTATTCATGGATGATTCAGCTTTTTCATATCTGTTACGGTTTTCATCTTATCATTCTTTAAGTTTTGAGTTGCAAAATTGTGATTTTTCAGAAAATACATGCGTTGTTATGGTTGCTATGCACTTGGCTTTCAGTGTGCCACTGTAGGTTTCGCAGTCTTCTCTTCATGTCCGAACAACTTCTTGCTACTTGCTCAATTTTCACTCAACTTCCACAAATTATACATCAAAACGTAGGTATTTTTTTTGCTGGCTTTCAGAAAATGTCACTATCATTGTTGTGAGATTTATAGAATTTTGGCAAATCTCCTCAGACCAACACAAAGTCTGAAACTCTCCATAGAAAGTCAATGGAGAGTTTGTTCAAATCACCGCTTGATTTCTGTAATGAGAGGCATTTTCGAATCGCCATATCTCCTTAACGAAGCGAAGTTAAGACATAAGGCTTGTCCCAATATATCTTCAGACACCCTGACGCTCACAATTCAAAATTTCTTTCTCACCTATTACCATTTGGCCATGAATTGGGTTTGTTTGAGGGTAGGAAATTCGTCCTTCGCTCAGATTTCTTCAGATTTCAAACTCTGGAAATGAGGCACTTTTTCTCTCGTCATATCTTTTGATGGATTTCCACACAGACCTGAAAATTTCCATGACTGTTCACCAAAGCCTGCTGTCTCTTACGGTGAAAGAATGATATTGATACTCCAAATAGATTTAGAGTTAGAAAGCGTTGTTTGAGGGCAAGTCAAGGCAGTTTTGCTTTGCTCTACTCAGTTATGGTGCATTAGAAGTCAAATATCTTTAATAATTCATATTTTAATGATAAATTGTCAACACTTTAAGATTCCCCATCTCTTCTGAACAAAACGGTTGTAAGAATGACTGTTCTAGCCCCTCTACGGTTAGGAAATTATGGTCATTTGTTTGAGGGGAGTCGTCATTATGAGAAATAGACTGCAAAAATCCTGTGTCTCTCTGTGCTGCGTGCACCTGTTTTGGCGGGAAAAAGTGCAGGCTCTCTGATTGGTGGATTCAAATTCAGCAGCTCCCAGACTGCTTGACTGAGCTAGAAACTTACTTCTCTCTCCCTGTGTGTGTGTGTGTGTGTGTGTGTGTGTGTGTGTGACAGAGAGCGAGAGAGAGAGAGAGAGAGAAAGCCTTTTTATGGGATGATCTCATTGTAAGATTTAAATTCAATATATTTAGACTGGTTGACTGAATTGGACCTTGTGTGTGTGTGTGTGTGTGTGTGTGTGTGACAGAGAGAGAGAGAGAGAGAGAGAAAGCCTTTTATGGGATGATCTCATTGTAAGATTCAAATTCAATATATTTAGACTGGTTGACTGAATTTGATCCTGTGTGTCTCTCTGTACATGTGTGTTTCCATAGGTGTCCATATTTGTGATTGTGTGACTGTTATACTTTTTTACTGAGTTTTTTCATTTAACAAGTACATTTGAAGGATCCTTAGCATGATCAGCATTTTTTCAGCTGTCCATTTTGCTTTTCCAATTTTTCTGTTTAAGTTATTACTATTGTGCTGAATCATACTATTTCTGCTATTTTACAAGATTTGTGCTAAATATAGTATTTCTGCCAAATATAGTATTTCTGATTAATTATAGTTTTTCTACCAAATCATAGTATAGTATTTCTGCTTTTTATAGGATTTGTGCTTAATACAGTATTTCTGCTAAATGTAGTATTTATGCTTAATCATACTATTACTATATATTTCTGCCAGGTCCCCAGGCAGCCAATCCTCTGAGGACTGAGACATTCAAATTTACATATCAGGGCCTGCACGGCTTCCCAGCCAGCCAATCATATCTGAGGTCTGCCCTTTCTTCTCTCGTCATATCTCAGCGACGGATGTACAAAGAGCAATGCAAATCACAGTCAAAGTACACCAAAGTCCGCTGATTCACCCAGTACAAGAATTATGCTTCTAGTCCACCTAGTTTTTGAGTTACATAACGTTTTGTAACTCCAAAAAACGGCGTTTTTCACCTCTCACCGCGATATAATTCTGACTGCTCATCACCCTGTTTTCCAGGCGCTCGCTCTCTTTCCCAGTGGCGCAGTTGCTAATGACACAGGTCTGCAACCCAAAGGTCGTGGGTTCAATTACATCTTGGGCGACAAGTTTTTTTTTCCTACAAATTAATACACTATCACAGACCACTAATTCATATTCATCATTTATTACAATTCTGCAAACTTTTATGATTTTAGCAGCTTTTCTAATATGGACCTCAGATTCTTGTTAACACTCCATGGCACAAATACTGTTCCCTTTAGGCTCTGTGTATGTGTGTGTGTATCAATATTTCTCCCATTTTAAAGTATTACTCCTCCATAATTGTATTTCTGTTAAATCAAAGTACTTTTACTACATCTTAGTATTTCTGCTAAATCATAGTATTTTGCCAAATTATGGTTTTTTGTGCCAAATCATAACATTTGTGTTATGTTATAGTATTACTACTAAGTGGAGGAATTTCTGTCATGTTACAGTATATGTGCTGATTACAGTATTTCTGCTAAATCATAGTATTTCTACTATATTATATTTTTCTTTCTAAATATAGCATTTCTGCTATATAATTGTATTTCTGCTACCTACACATACGGGTCAGTATCTAAGGTTTGACTCTTATCATCCACTGGAGCACAAACTGGGTGTCATCAGGACGCTACAACACAGAGCGAACACCATCCCCACTGACACAGCGGCCACGGAGGCAGAAGAACAGCACATCAAGAAGGCCCTGAGTAAATGTGGTTATCCAAGCTGGACTTTTGTCAAAGCTGGAAAGACACCCAAAGAAAGCTCCAGCCGATCCAGGAGAGAAGGACAACCGCTGCCCAGGCGAAAACCTGTAGTGATCCCATATGTGTCAGGAGTATCGGAGCAGTTGAGACGCATTTTTTTGAAACACCGGGTCTCTGTGGCTTTTAAACCCCAATACACGCTGTGCCAAAAACTGGTCCACCCCAAGGATCGGGTCCCCCGACACAAACAGAGTAATATATTGCACGCTGTTAAGTGCCAGGAGGATTGCCAGGATTTATACATCGGGGAAACCAAACAACCTCTGGCGAAGCGGATGGCACAACACAGGAGAGCTACCTCGTCAGGCCAGGACTCTGCAGTCTATTTACACCTACAGGCCAGTGGACACTCTTTCAAGGATGAGGATGTACACATCCTGGACAGGGAAGAACGCTGGTTTGAACGCTGGAGTCAAGGAGGCCATTTACGTGAAAAGGAAAGACCATCTCTGAATCGAGGAGGGTGCCTAAGGGTACATCTTTCGCCATCTTACAATGCTGTGATTGCAGCCATTCCCCAACTCTCTGTGAATGGGACTCATGGCCATTGATCAGTGTTCTTTGATCAGTGGGTTTTGGTCAGTGATTGTTGATCAATGGTCATGGAATTTGCATAATTATGATTAAGGAACTGACCTCACAGCCCATTGTTCCTTCAGTGGGCTGGTTTCAGTCATTATGCAAATGTACTGTTTATAAGGTTTGGGGAAACCTGCAGTCAGCTGAGACTGAAGAAGTCACTTGATGAGTGACGAAACGCTTTCTCCCACAAAACGCTACGTCCAGATGAACAGATAAAACTTTTGGAGGTATTTCTGCTATGTTATAATATTTGTGCTAAACCAGAGTATTTCTGCTGAAACATAGTATTTCTGCCAAATGATAGTATTTCTGTCAAATTACAGTATTTGTGCTAAAACATAGTATTCATTTAAAATTACAATATTCATAGTTCATCACAGTGTCTCTGGTAAATCACAGTATTTCTGCTATGTTGTACTATTTTTTGTAAATCATAGTGTTTCTGTAATGTTTAAGTATTTTTGGCTAAATATATTCTTTCTGTTATCTTATACTATTTCTCCTAAATTCTTGTATTTTTGAGAAGATATCATGTTTCTGGTAAGTTACAATATTTCTGCAAAGTTCTGCTATGCTATTGTATTTCTGCCAAGTATTATGTTTCCTCTAAGATACTACAGTTCTGCTAAGTTACTACATTTTAGCAAAGTTCCTTTGGTTCTGCAAAGTTTTTACAATTTCTGCAACTTTTCAGCTTTTTCAGCTAGTTTCAGCAGACAGCTTCAGCTTTAAAGCATCCACACTGCATTTTCGCAGGAAATGCAAATTTTTCTAGTTATTATTATTATTATTATTATTATTCTTCGTTGCTTCCAGACGTTTTTCACCAGAGAACTACTTCCACAATTTTGTGCTATTTTCACCGCTCAAATTTTAAACTGTTCTGCTATTTTTGCTCTTTCCGCAATGACTTTTGGTATTTTCTGCTGTTATACTTTTAAAATATTAAGCTTTTATGCAATTTTTGTCCCATTGAAATGAATGGAAAACTTACAAAATTCTGCTAAAACTTGCCTGTTTTTGAAACCTAACTACTTCCTCATACTTTCACCTAGAACAACCATTCAAACTTTAAAATGTTCACAAATTATTGGGCTATTCATGAATGATTCAGCTTTTTCATATCTGTTACCGTTTTCATCTTATCCTCTTAAAGTTTTGAGTTTCATCTTTGTGATTTTTCACAAAATACATGCGTTGTCATGGTTGCTATGCAGTTGGTTCTAAGTGAGCCACTGTACCTTTAGCAATTTTCTTCATGTCCGAACAACTTCTTGCTACTCGCTCAATTTTCACTCAACTTCCACAAATTATACATCAAAACGTAGGTATTTTTGCTGGCTTTCAGATAATGTCACCATCATTGTTGTGAGATTTATAGAATTTTGGCAAATCTCCTCAGACCAACACAAAGTCTCAAAACTCTCCATAGAAAGTCAATGGAGAGTTTGTTCAAAATCACCGCTTGATTTCTGTAATGAGAGGCATATTCGAATCGCCATATCTCCTTAACGAAGCGAAGTTAAAACATGAGGCTTGTCCCAGTATATCTTCAGACACCCTGACGCTCACAATTCAAGAATTTCTTTCTCACCTATTACCGTTCTGAAATGAGTTAGACTTGTTTGAGGGTAGGAAATTGTCCTTCGCTTCAGATTTCTTCAGATTTCAAACTCTGAAATGAACCACTTTTTTCTCTCGTCATATCTTTTTAATGGATTTCAACAGAGACCTGAAAATTTCCAAGATTGTTCACCAAAGCCTGCTGTCTCTTACGGTGAAAAAATGATATTGATACTCCAAATAGATTTAGAGTTAGAAAGCGTTGTTTGAGGGCAAGTCAAGGCAGTTTTGCTTCGCCTCTACTCAGTTATGGTGCATTAGAAGTCAAATATCTTCAATAATTCATATTTTAATGATAAATTGTCAACACTGTAAGATTCCCCATCTCTTCTGAACAAAACGGTGTAAGAATGACCGCTCTAGCCCCTCACGGTTAGGAAATTATGGTCATTTGTTTGAGGGGAGTCGTCATTATGAGAAATAGACTGCAAAAATCCTCCTGTGTCTCTCTGTGCTGCGTGCACCTGTTTTGGCGGGAAAAAAAGTGCACAGGCTCTCTGATTGGTGGATTCAAATTCAGCAGCTCCCAGGCTGCTTGACTGAGCTAGAAACTTACTTCTCTCTCCCTGTGTGTGTGTGTGTGTGTGTGTGTGTGTGTGTGTGACAGAGAGAGAGAGAGAGAGAGAGAGAGAGAGAGAGAGAGCGAGAGAGAGAGGCTTTTTATGGGATGATCTCATTTAAGATTCAAATTCAATATATTTAGACTGGTTGACTGAATTGGATCTTGTGTGTGTGTGTGTGTGTGTGTGTGTGTGTGTGTGTGTGTGTGTGTGTGTGTGAGAGAGAGAGAGAGAGAGAGAGAAGCCTTTATATGGGATGATCTCATTGTAAGATTTAAATTCAATATATTTAGACTGGTTGACTGAATTGCATCTTGTGTGTGTGTGTGTGTGTGTGTGACAGAGAGAGAGAGAGAGAGAGAAAGCCTTTATATGCGATGATCTCATTGTAAGATTTAAATTCAATATATTTAGACTAGTTGACTGAATTGCATCTTGTGTGTGTGTGTGTGTGTGTGTGTGTGACAGAGAGAGAGAGAGAGAGAGAGAGAGAGAGCGCCTTTTATGGGATGATCTCATTGTAAGATTCAAATTCAATATATTTAGACTGGTTGACTGAATTGGATCTTGTGTGTGTGTGTGTGTGTGTGTGTGTGTGAGAGAGAGAGAGAGTGAGAGAGAGAAAAGCCTTTATGGGATGATCTCATTGTAAGATTCAAATTCAATATATTTAGACTGGTTGACTGAATTGGATCTTGTGTGTGTGTCTCTCTGTGCATGTGTGTTTCCATATGTGTCCATATTTGTGATTGTGTGACTGTTATACTTTTTCCTGATTTTTTTTTCATTTAACAATTAGATTTGAGGGACCCTTTGCATGTTCAGCATTTTTTCCGCTTTCCATTTTCCTTAAATTTTCTATTTAAGTTATTACTATTGTGCTAAGTCATAGCATTTCTGCTGCTTTTCAGTATTTGTGCTAAATACAGCATTTGTGCTAAATCATACTATTTCTGCAATTTCATAAGATTTGTGCTAAATATAGTATTTCTGCCAAATATAGTATTTTTGATTAATTATAGTTTTTCACCAAATCATAGTACAGTTTTACTGCTTTTTATATGGCTTCTAAGACAACCAATCATATCCGAGGGCTTGCACATTCAAATTTGCATATTGGGGCATTCATGGCTTCCAAGACAACCAATCATCTATGTCATATATCTATGATATTTCATATTTTTATTTTAAATCGTCAACATTTCAAGATTCTCCCATGTCTTCTGAACACAACGGTCTAAGAATGACCATTTTAGCCCCTACAGTTAGGAATTTATGGCTGTTTGTTTGACGGGAGTCCTCACTATGAGAAATAGACTGCAAAAATCCTTTCTCTCTCTGTGCTGTAAAAGCCTGCACTTGATGCACCAGTTTTGGCAGGAAAAAGCACACAGCCCCTCTGATTGGTGGATTCAAATTGAGAATCTCACAGCTGTTTGACTGACCTAGAAACATGCTGTTAACAGCCCCTGTTCACTTGCTGATGCTGTGTGTGTGTGTGTGTGTGTGTGTGTGTGTGCCTAAATGTGTGTGTGTGTGTGTGTGTGTGTGTGTGTAAGAGAGAGCGAGAGAGAGAGAGAGAGAGAGAAAGACACACACAAATGAGATGCTGTTCTTATTTGTATTTCTAAATGTATTTTTATTTTATTTTTTCACAGGTGAACAAAAATTAGTTTTTGAGTGAACTTAATCATGTTACTTTTTATTCAGCTTGTCATTTTACCTTTCCAATATTTTCACTTAAGTTATTACTATTCTGCTCAATCATAGTATCTGTTCTAAATCATTGTTATTAAGCTATATTGTAGGATTTCTGCTAAATCATAGTATTTCTACTATATTATATTTTTCTTTCTAAATATAGCATTTCTGCTATAGAGTAGTATTTCTGCTATGTTATAATATTTATGCTAAACTGGAGTATTTTTGCTAAAACATAGTATTTATTTAAAATTACAATATTCATAGTATATTACAGTGTCTCTGGTAAATCACAGCATTTCTGCTATGTTGTACTGTTTTTCTAAATCATAGTATTTCTGTAATGTTTAAGAATGTTTGGCTAAATATATTCTTTCTGTTATCTTATACTATTTCTCCTAAATTTTGTATTTTTGAGAAGTTATCGTGTTTCTGGTAAGTTACAATATTTCTGCTAAGTTCTGCTATGCTATTGTATTTCTGCCAAGTATTCTATTTCTTCTAAGATATTGCAGTTCTAAGATATTACATTTTAGCAAAGTCCCTTTGCTTCTGCAAAGTTTTTATAATTTTTGCAACTTTTCAGCTTTTTCTGCTAGTTTCAGCAGACAGCTTCAGCTTTAAAGCATCCACACTGCATTTTCGCAGGAAATGCAAATTTTTTTCTAGTTGTGTGGATGCTTTAAGCATCCACACTATTGAGTTCCTGTTTCTCTTTATTCTTTATTATTGTGTGGATGCTTTAAGCATCCACACTATTGAGTTCCTGTTTCTCTTTATTCTTTATTATTATTATTATTCTTCAAGTTGCTTCCGTGACGTTTTCAGTAGAACTACTTCCACAATTTTTGTGCTATTTTCACCGCTCAAATTTTAAACTATTCTGCTATTTTTGCTCTTTCCCGCAATGACTTTTGGTATTTTCTGCTCTTATACTTTTTAAAATATTACGTTTTTTTCCTTTAATTTGTCCCATTGAAATGAATGGGAAACTTCCGCAATTCTGCTAAATTTTGCTTGTTTTTGAAACTTAACTACTTTTTACTACTTTCACGTAGAACAACCATTCAAACTTTAAAATGTTCTCAAATTATTGGGCTATGCATGGATGATTCAGCTTTTTCATATCTGTTACCGTTTTCATCTTATCCTCTTCAAGTTTTGAGTTTCATCTTTGTGATTTTTCACAAAATACATGCGTTGTTATGGTTGCTATGCAGTTGGTTCTAAGTGAGCCACTGTACCTTTGGCAATTTTCTCTGCATGTCCGAACAACTTCTTGCTACTCGCTCAATTTCCACTCAACCCACACAAATTATACATCAAAACGTAGGTATTTTTGCTGGCTTTCAGAAAATGTCACTATCATTGTTGTGGGATTTATAGAATTTTGGCAAATCTCCTCAGACCAACACAAAGTCTCAAAAATCCCCATAGAAAGTCAATGGAGAGTTCGCTTTAAAATCACCGCTTGATTTCTGTAATGAGAGGCATTTTCTAATCGTCATATCTCCCCAACGGCGAAGTTAAGACATGAGGCTTGTGCCAATATATCTTCAGACACTCCTGATGCTCACAATTCAAGAATTGTTTCTCATCTATTACCATTTGGCCATGAATTGGGTTTGTTTGAGGGTAGGAAATTCGTCCCTCGCTCAGATTTCTTCAGATTTCAAACTCTGGAAATGAGACACTTTTTTCTCTCGTCATATCTTTTTGATAGATTTCCACAGAGACCTGAAAATTTCCATGACTGTTCACCAAAGCCTGCTGTCTCTTACGGTGAAAGAATGATATCGATACTCCAAATAGATTTAGAGTTAGAAAGCGTTGTTTGAGGACTAGTCAAGGCAGATTTTGCTTGCCTCTACTCAGTTATGGTGCATTAGAAGTCAAATATCGTCAATAATTCATATTTTAATGATAAATTGTCAACATTTTAAGATTCCCCATCTCTTCTGAACAAAACGGTGTAAGAATGACTGTTCTAGCCCCTACGGTTAGGAAATTATGGCCATTTGTTTGAGAGGAATCCTCACTATGAGAAATTCACTGCAGAAATCCTGTCTCTGTGCTCTGTGTGTGTAAAACGGCTGCACCTGTTTTGGGGGAAAAAGTACACAGCCTCTCTGATTGGTGGATTCAAATTTAGCAGCTCCCAGGCTGCTTGAATGACCTAGAAACTTGATTTTCTCCCTGTGTGTGTGTGTGTGTGTGTGTGTGTGTGTGTGTGTGTGTGTGTGTGTGTGTGTGTGTGAGACAGAGAGAGAGAGAGAGGGCGAGAGAGAGTTTTTATGGGAGCATCTTATTGTATGATTTAAATTCAATATATTTAGACTGGTTGACTGAATTTGATCCTGTGTGTGTCTCTCTGTGCTTGTGGGACTTTTTGCAGCTGTCCATTTTGCTTTTCCAATTTTTCTATTTAAGTTATTACTATTGTGCTAAGTCATAGCATTTGTGCTGCTTTTCAGTATTTGTGCTAAATACAGCATTTCTGCTAAATCATACTATTTCTGCTATTTTATAAGATTTGTGCTAAATACAGCATTTGTGCTAAATCATACTATTTCTGCTATTTTATAGGATTTGTACTTAATATAATATTTCTGCTTAATTATAGTATTTGTGCTAAAACATAGTATTTCTACTAAACGCAGTATTTCTGGGTAATCATAGTATTTCTATGTATTCCTGCCAGCTCCTCAGGAAGCCAATCCTCTGTGAGGACTGTAATTTTCAAATTGACATATCAAGTCATGCACGGCTTCCCAGCCAGCCAATCATATCTGAGTCCTGGCACATTCAAATTTGCATATTGGGACCTTCATGGCTTCCCAGCCAGCCAATCATATCTGAGTCCTGGCACATTTAAATTTGCATATTGTTACCTTCATGGCTTCCCAGCCAGCCAATCATATCTGAGTCCTGGCACATTTAAATTTGCATATTGGGACATTCATGGCTTCTAAGCCCACCAATCATCTATGTCATATATCTCTAATATTTCATATTTTTATTTTAAATGGTCAGCATTTCAAGATTCCCCTATGTCTTCTCAATAAAATGGTCTAAGAATGACTGTTTTAGCCCCTACGGTTAGAAATTTATGGCTGTTTGTTTGAGGGGAATTCTCACTATGAGAAATAGACTGCAAAAATCCTGTCTCTCTGTGCTGCATGTGTAAAGGCCTGAACTTAGTGCACCAGTTTTGGCGGGAAAAAGTACACAGCCTCTCTGATTGGTGGATTCAAATTTAGCAGCTCCCAGGCTGCTTGAATGACCTAGAAAGTTGCTCCTCTCTCCTGTGTGTGTGTGTGTGTGTGTGTGTGTGTGTGTGTGTGTGTGTGTGTGTGTGTGTGTGCGTGAGACAGAGAGAGAGAGAGAGAGAGGGCGAGAGAGAGTTTTTATGGGAGCATCTTATTGTATGATTTAAATTCAATATATTTAGACTGGTTGACTGAATTTGATCCTGTGTGTGTCTCTCTGTGCTTGTGGGACTTTTGCAGCTGTCCATTTTGCTTTTCCAATTTTTCTATTTAAGTTATTACTATTGTGCTAAGTCATAGCATTTGTGCTGCTTTTCAGTATTTGTGCTAAATACAGCATTTCTGCTAAATCATACTATTTCTGCTATTTTATAAGATTTGTGCTAAATACAGCATTTGTGCTAAATCATACTATTTCTGCTATTTTATAGGATTTGTACTTAATATAATATTTCTGCTTAATTATAGTATTTGTGCTAAAACATAGTATTTCTACTAAACGCAGTATTTCTGGGTAATCATAGTATTTCTATGTATTCCTGCCAGCTCCTCAGGAAGCCAATCCTCTGTGAGGACTGTAATTTTCAAATTGACATATCAAGTCATGCACGGCTTCCCAGCCAGCCAATCATATCTGAGTCCTGGCACATTCAAATTTGCATATTGGGACCTTCATGGCTTCCCAGCCAGCCAATCATATCTGGGTCCTGGCACATTCAAATTTGCATATTGTTACCTTCATGGCTTCCCAGCCAGCCAATCATATCTGAGTCCTGGCACATTTAAATTTGCATATTGGGACCTTCGTGGCTTCTAAGCCCACCAATCATCTATGTCATATATCTCTAATATTTCATATTTGTATTTCAAATGGTCAACATTTCAAGATTCCCCATGTCGTTTCTGAACACAACGGTCTCAAAATGACCGCTTTTAGCCCCTACGGTTAGGAATTTATGGCTGTTTGTTTGAGGGGAGTCCTCACTATGAGAAATAGACTGCAAAATCCTGTCTCTCTGTGCTGCATGTGTAAAGGCCTGCACTTGGTGCACCAGTTTTGGCGGGAAAAAGCACACAACCTCTCTGATTGGTGGATTCAAATTGAGAAGCTCACAGCTGTTTGACTGACCTAGAAACATGCTGTTAACAGCCCCTGTTCACTTGCTGCTGCTGCTGCTGCTGTGTGTGTGTGTGTGTGTGTGTGTGTGTGTGTGTGTGTGTGTGTGTGTGTGTGAGAGAGAGAGAGAGAGAGAGAGAGAGAGAGAAAGAAAGACACACAAAGACCTTTTTAGGGCAGCATCTCATTGGTCGATAAAAATATAATATATTCAGACTGATTGACTGGCATAGACCCTGTTTGTGTGTGTCTCTCACTGTACATTTGTGTATCCATATTTGATTTTCTGTGTATTTGGTGATTTGTGTATCCATATTTGATTTTGTGTATCTGTTGGCTTTTCTTATTTTTTTTTTTCTAAATGAATTTTTATTTTATTTTTTCACAGGTGAACAAAAATTAGTTTTGAGCGAACTTAACCATGTTCCTTTTTATTCAGCTTATCATTTTACCTTTCCAATATTTTCACTTAAGTTATTACTATTCTGCTCAATCATATTATCTGTTCTAAATCATTGTTATTAAGCTATATTGTAGGATTTCAGCTAAATCATAGTATTTCTACTATATTATATTTTTCTTTCTAAATATAGCATTTCTGCTATAGAATACTGTTTCTGCTATATTATAATATTTGTGCTAAACTGGAGTATTTTTGCTAAAACATAGTATTTATATAAAATTACAATATTCATAGTATATTACAGTGTCTCTGGTAAATCACAGCATTTCTGCTATGTTGTACTGTTTTTCTAAATCATAGTATTTCTGTAATGTTTAAGAATGTTTGGCTAAATATATTCTTTCTGTTATCTTATACTATTTCTCCCAAATTCTTGTATTTTTGAGAAGTTATCGTGTTTCTGGTAAGTTACAATATTTCTGCTAAGTTCTGCTATGCTATTGTATTTCTGCCAAGTATTATGTTTCCTCTAAGATATTGCAGTTCTGCTAAGTTACTACATTTTAGCAAAGTTCCTTTGCTTCTGCAAAGCTTTTACAATTTCTGCAACTTCTCAGCTTTTTCAGCTAGTTTCAGCAGACAGCTTCTGCTTTAAAGCATCCACACTGCATTTTCGCAGGAAATGCAAATTTTTCTAGTTATTATTATTATTCTTCAAGTTGCTTCCGTGCGTTTTTCGCCGTGTGGATCTACTTCCACAATTTTCAGCCGATTTTCACCGCTCAAATTTTAAACTATTCTGCTATTTCTGCTAATTCCGCAATGACTTTTGCTATTTTTTGCTCTTATACTTTTTAAAATATTAAGCTTTTATGCTTTTTTTGTCCCATTGAAATGAATGGAAAACTTCCAAAATTCTGCTAAAACTTGCTTGTTTTTGAAACTTAACTACTTTCTCATACTTTCGCCTAGAACAACCATTCAAATTTTAAAATGTTCACAAATTATTGGGCTATTCATTAATGATTCAGCTTTTTCATATCTGTTACCGTTTTCATCTTATCCCTCTTTAAGTTTTGAGTTGCAAAATTGTGATTTTCACAAAATACATGCGTTGTTATGGTTGCTATGCAGTTGGTTCTAAGTGAGCCACTGTACCTTTGGCAATTTTCTCTTCATGTCCGAACAACTTCTTGCTACTTGCTCAATTTTCACTCAACTTCCACAAATTATACATCAAAACGTAGGTATTTTTGCTGGCTTTCAGAAAATGTCACTATCATGGTTGTGAGATTTATAGAATTTTGGCAAATCTCCTCAGACCAACACTAAGTCACAAAACTCTCCATAGAAAGTCAATGGAGAGTTTGTTCAAAATCACCGCTGATTTCTGTAATGAGAGGCATTTTCGAATCGCCATATCTCCTTAACGAAGCTAAGTTAAGACATAAGGCTTGTCCCAGTATATCTTCAGACACTCCTGACGCTCACAATTCAAGAATTTCTTTCTCACCTATTACCGTTCTGAAATGAGTTAGACTTGTTTGAGGGTAGGAAATTGTCCTTCGCTCAGATTTCTTCAGATTTCAAACTCTGAAATGAACCACTTTTTTCTCTCGTCATATCTTTTTAATGGATTTCCACAGAGACCTGAAAATTTCCATGATTGTTCACCAAAGCCTGCTGTCTCTTACGGTGAAAGAATGATATTGATACTCCAAATAGATTTAGAGTTAGAAAGCGTTGTTTGAGGGCAAGTCAAGGCAGTTTTGCTTTGCTCTACTCAGTTATGGTGCATTAGAAGTCAAATATCTTTAATAATTCATATTTTAATGATAAATTGTCAACACTTTGAGATTCCCCATCTCTTCTGAACAAAACGGTGTAAGAATGACTGTTCTAGCCCCTACGGTTAGGAAATTATGGCCATTTGTTTGAGAGGAATCCTCACTATGAGAAATACACTGCAGAAATCCTGTCTCTGTGCTCTGTGTGTAAAAAGCGGCTGCACCTGTTTTGGCGGGAAAAAGTACACAGCCTCTCTGATTGGTGGATTCAAATTTAGCAGCTCCCAGGCTGCTTGACTGACCCTAGAAACTTGCTTGTCTCTCCCTATATGTGTGTGTGTGTGTGTGTGTGTGTGTGTGTGTGTGTGTGTGTGTGTGACAGAGAGAGAGAGAAAGGGAGGCGAGAGAGTTTTTATGTGAGCATCTTATTATATGATTTAAATTCAATATATTTAGACTGGTTGACTGAATTTCATCCTGTGTGTGTCTCTCTGTGCATGTGTGTTTCCATATGTGTCCATATTTGTGATTGTGTCACTGTTATACTTTTTTTTGCTGATTTTTTTTCATTTAACAATTACATTTGAGGGACCCTTAGCATGTTCAGGATTCTTTCAGCTGTCCATTTTGCTTTTCCAATTTTTCTATTTAAGTTATTACTATTGTGTTGAGTCATAGCATTTCTGCTGCTTTTCAGTATTTGTGCTAAATACAGCATTTCTGCAAAATCATACTATGTCTGCTATTTTATGAGATTTGTGCTAAATACAGCATTTCTGCTAAATCATGCTCTTTCTGCTATTTCATAAGATTTGTGCTAAATATAGTGTTTCTGCTATTTCTGCCAAATTTAGTATTTTTGATTAATTAGGGTTTTTCTACCAAATCATAGTACAGTTTTACTGCTTTTTATAGGATTTTTAGAGGATATTTATATTGCTTAATATAGTATTTCTGCTTTTTATAGGATTTGTGCTTAATATAGTTTTTCTAAAAAAATGTAGTATTTATGCTTAATCATACTATTTGTATATATTTCTGCCAGGTCCCCAGGCAGCTAATCCTCTGTGAGGACTGATACATACAAATACATATCAGGGCCTGCACGGCTTCCCAGCCAGCCAATCATATCTGGGGTCTGCCCTTTCTTCTCTCGTCATATCTCAGCGACAGATGTACAAAGAGCAATGCAAATCACAGTCAAAGTACACGAAAGTACGCTGATTCACCCAGTACAAGAATTATGCTTCTAGTCCACCTAGTTTTTGAGTTACACGACATTTTGTAACTGCAAAAAACGGCGTTTTTCGCCTCTCACCGCAATCTGATTCTGACTGCTCATCACCCTGTTTTCCGGGTGCTCGCTCTCTTTCCCAGTGGCGCAGTTGGTAATGACACAGGTCTGCAACCCAAAGGTCATGGGTTCAATTACACCTTGGGCAACATGTGTTTTTTCCCTACAAATTAATACACTATCACAGACCACTAATTCATATTCATCATTTATTACAATTCTGCAACCTTTTATGATTTTAGCAGCTTTTGTAATATGGAC
Source organism: Oreochromis aureus (assembly GCF_013358895.1). Taxonomy (NCBI): domain Eukaryota; kingdom Metazoa; phylum Chordata; class Actinopteri; order Cichliformes; family Cichlidae; genus Oreochromis; species Oreochromis aureus. The sequence continues at coordinate 4,773,837 of NC_052954.1, read as the reverse complement.
CTCAGATTCTTGTTAACACTCCATGGCACAAATACTGTTCCGTTTAGGCTGTGTGTGTGTGTGTGTGTGTGTGTGTGTGTGTGTGTGTGTGTGTGTGTGTGTGAGAGAGAGAGAGAGAGAGAGAGCGAGAGCGAGAGAGAGCCTTTGATGGGAGCATCTAATTATATCACTTAAATTCAACATATTTAGACTGGTTGACTGAATTTGGTCCTGTGTGTGTCTCTCTGTGCATGTGTGTTTCCATATGTGCCCATATTTGTGATTGTGTGACTGTTATACTTTTTTGCTGATTTTTTTTCAATTAACAATTAGATTTGAGGGACCCTTAGCATGTTCAGGATTTTTCCAGCTGTCCATTTTGCTTTTCCAATTTTTCTATAAGTTATTACTGTTGTGCTAAGTCATAGCATTTCTGCTGCTTTTCAGTATTTCTGCTAAATACAGCATTTCTGCTAAATCATACTATTTCTGCTATTTTATGAGATTTGTGCCAAATACAGCATTTCTGCTAAATCATACTATTTCTGCTATTTCATAAGATTTGTACTAAATATAGTGTTTCTGCCAAATATAGTATTTCTGCTTAATTATAGTATTTCTGCCATTTTATAGTATTTGTGCTAAAACATAGTATTTCTACTAAATGTAGTATTTATGCTTAATCATACTATTTGTATATATTTCTGCCAGGTCCCCAGGCAGCTAATCCTCTGTGAGGACTGATACATATAAAATTTACATATCAGGGCCTGCACGGCTTCCCAGCCAGCCAATAATATCTGAGGTCTGCCCTTTCTTCTCTCGTCATATCTCAGCGACAGATGTACAAAGAGCAATGAAAATCACAGTCAAAGTACACGAAAAGTACGCTGATTCACCCAGTACAAGAATTATGCTTCTAGTCCACCTAGTTTTTGAGTTAAACGACGTTTTGTAACTGCAAAACGGCGTTTTCACCTCTCACCGCAATCTGATTCTGACTGCTCATCACCCTGTTTTCCAGGCTCTCACTCTCTTTCCCAGTGGCGCAGTTGGTAATGACACAGGTCTGCAACCCAAAGGTCATGGGTTCAATTACACCTTGGGCAACGTGTTTTTCCCTACAAATTAATACACTATCACAGACCACTAATTCATATTCATCATTTATTACAATTCTGCAAACTTTTATGATTTTAGCAGCTTTTGTAATATGGACCTCAGATTCTTGTTAACACTCCATGGCACAAATACTGTTCCCTTTAGGCTCTGTGTATGTGTGTGTGTATCAATATTTCTCCCATTTTAAAGTATTACTCCTCCATAATTGTATTTCTGTTAAATCAAAGTATTTTTTACTACATCTTAGTACTTCTGCTCAATCATAGTATTTCTGCTAAATCATAGTATTTTGCCAAATTATGGTTTTGTGCCAAATCATAACATTTGTTTTATGTTATAGTATTACTACTAAGTGGAGGAATTTCTGTCATGTTACAGTATATGTGCTGATTACAGTATTTCTGCTAAATCAGAATCAGAATCAGAATTGTGTTTATTGGCCAAGTATATGTGCAGACAAATACAAGGAATTTGGTTCCGCAGATGGTGGCTATCAAGCACAGCAATGTAAAACACACACACACACACACACACACACACACACACACACACACACACACACACACACACACACACACGCCTATATATACATTACACATGCATACACATACATACACAAAGCTGTGTAAACCAACTATAAATAACTAAACTTATGTACATAAAATACAGAAATGAAATGAGGTGGAATGAATACTACAGAATGTACATAAGGTGCAGTTGCAGTCTGGCAGTGGGGAGCAGTGTGACAGGTCAACTGTTTAGAGGGGGAGATGACGAGGGAAAGAAACTGTTCCTGTGTCGGGTGGTCTTGGTTTGCAGGCTTCTGTATCGTCTGCCAGAGGGTAGCAGGTCAAAAGTCTGTGTCCAGGGTGTGAGGGGTCTGTGATGATTTTCCCTGCCCGTTTCCTGGTTCTTGAGAGGTACAGATGCTGGATGGAGGCAGCAGGGGCACCAATGATCCTTTCTGCTGCCCGTACAGTCCGCTGCAGTCTGCTCCTGTCCTGTTTAGTGGCTGTTTAGTATTTCTACTATATTATATTTTTCTTTCTAAATATAGCATTTCTACTATATAACTGTATTACTGCTATGCTATAATATTTGTGCTAAACCAGAGTATTTCTGCTGAAACATAGTATTTCTGCCGAATGATAGTATTTCTGTCAAATTACAGTATTTGTGTTAAAACATAGTATTTTTAAAAAAAATTCAATATTAATAGTAAATTACAGTGTCTCTGGTAAATCGCAGCATTTCTGCTATGTTGTACTGTTTTTCTAAATCATAGTATTTCTGTAATGTTTAAGAATGTTTGGCTAAATATATTCTTTCTGTTATCTTATACTATTTCTCCTAAATTCTTGTATTTTTGAGAAGTTATCATGTTTCTGGTAAGTTACAATATTTCTGCTAAGTTCTGCAATGCTATTGTATTTCTGCCAAGTATTATGTTTCCTCTGAGATATCGCAGTTCTGCTAAGTTATTACATTTTAGCAAAGTTCCTTTGCTTCTGCAAAGTTTTTACAAATTCTGCAACTTTTCAGCTTTTTCTGCTAGTTTCAGCAGACAGCTTCAGCATTACAGCATCCACACTGCATTTTCGCAGGAAATGCAAATTTTTCTAGTTATTCTTCAAGTTGCTTCCGTACGTTTTTCGCCGTGGATCTACTTCCACAATTTTCAGCCGATTTTCACCGTTCAAATTTTAAACTATTCTGCTATTTCTGCTAATTCCGGCAATGACTTTTGCTATTTTCTGCTCTTATACTTTTTAAAATATTAAGCTTTTTCCTTTAATTTGTCCCATTGAAATGAATGGGAAACTTCCGCAATTCTGCTAAAACTTACTCTTTTTGAAACTTAACTACTTTGTCATACTTTCGCCTAGAACAACCATTCAAATTTTAAAATGTTCACAAATTATTGGGCTATTCATGAATGATTCAGCTTTTTCATATCTGTTACCGTTTTCATCTTATCCCTCTTTAAGTTTTGAGTTTCATCTTTGTGATTTTTCACAAAATACATGCGTTGTTATGGTTGCTATGCACTTGGTTCTAAGTGAGCCACTGTACCTTTGGCAATTTTCTCTTCATGTCCGAACAACTTCTTGTTACTCGCTCAATTTTCACTCAACCCACACAAATTATACATCAAAACGTAGGTATTTTTGCTGGCTTTCAGAAAATGTCACTATCATTGTTGTGAGATTTATAGAATTTTGGCAAATCTCCTCAGACCAACACAAAGTCAGAAAACTCTCCATAGAAAGTCAATGGAGAGTTTGTTCAAAATCATCGCTGATTTCTGTAATGAGAGGCATATTCGAATCGTCATATCTCCTTAACGAAGCGAAGTTAAAACATGAGGCTTGTCCCCAGTATATCTTCAGACACTCCTGACGATCACAATTCAAGAATTTCTTTCTCACCTATTACCGTTCTGAAATGAGTTAGACTTGTTTGAGGGTAGGAAATTAGTCCCTTCGCTCAGATTTCTTCAGCTTTCAAACTCTGGAAATGAACCACTTTTTCTCTCGTCATATCTTTTTAATGGATTTCCACAGAGACCTGAAAATTTCCATGACTGTTCACCAAATCCTGCTGTCTCTTACGGTGAAAGAATGATATTGATACTCCAAATAGATTTAGAGTTAGAGAGCGTTGTTTGAGGGCAAGTCAAGGCAATTTTTGCTTTGCTCTACTCAGTTATGGTGCATTAGAAGTCAAATATCTTTAATAATTCATATTTTAATGATAAAGTGTCAACACTTTAAGATTCCCCATCTCTTCTGAACAAAACGGTGTAAGAATGACCGTTCTAGCCCCTACGGTTAGGAAATTATGGTCATTTGTTTGAGGGGAGTCGTCATTATGAGAAATAGACTGCAAAAGTCCTGTGTCTCTCTGTGCTGCGTGCACCTGTTTTGGCGGGAAAACTACACAGGCTCTCTGATTGGTGGATTCAAATTCAGCAGCTCCCAGGCTGCTTGACTGAGCTAGAAACTTACTTCTCTCTCCTGTGTGTGTGTGTGTGTGTGTGTGTGTGTGTGTGTGTGACAGAGAGAGAGAGAGAGAGAGGCGAGAGAGAGTTTTTATTGGAGCATCTTATTGTATGATTTAAATTCAATATATTTAGACTGGTTGACTGAATTTGATCCTGTGTGTGTCTCTCTGTGCTTGTGGGACTTTTTGCAGCTGTTCATTTTGCTTTTCCAATTTTCTATTTAAGTTATTACTATTGTGCTAAGTCATAGCATTTGTGCTGCTTTTCAGTATTTGTGCTAAATACAGCATTTCTGCTAAATCATACTATTTCTGCTATTTTATAAGATTTGTGCTAAATACAGCATTTGTGCTAAATCATACTATTTCTGCTATTTTATAGGATTTGTACTTAATATAATATTTCTGCTTAATTATAGTATTTGTGCTAAAACATAGTATTTCTACTAAACGCAGTATTTCTGGGTAATCATAGTATTTCTATGTATTCCTGCCAGCTCCTCAGGAAGCCAATCCTCTGTGAGGACTGTAATTTTCAAATTGACATATCAAGTCATGCACGGCTTCCCAGCCAGCCAATCATATCTGAGTCCTGGCACATTCAAATTTGCATATTGGGACCTTCATGGCTTCCCAGCCAGCCAATCATATCTGAGTCGTGGCACATTTAAATTTGCATATTGGGACCTTCATGGCTTCCCAGCCAGCCAATCATATCTGAGTCCTGGCACATTTAAATTTGCATATTGTTCCCTTCATGGCTTCCCAGCCAGCCAATCATATCTGAGTCCTGGCACATTCAAATTTGCATATTGGGACCTTCATGGCTTCCCAGCCAGCCAATCATATCTGAGTCGTGGCACATTTAAATTTGCATATTGTTCCTTCATGGCTTCCCAGCCAGCCAATCATATCTGAGTCGTGGCACATTTAAATTTGCATATTGGGACCTTCATGGCTTCTAAGCCCACCAATCATCTATGTCATATATCTCTAATATTTCATATTTTTATTTTAAATGGTCAGCATTTCAAGATTCCCCTATGTCTTCTGAATAAAATGGTCTAAGAATGACTGTTTTAGCCCCTACGGTTAGGAAATTATGGTCATTTGTTTGAGGGGAGTCGTCATTATGAGAAATAGACTGCAAAAAGTCCTGTGTCTCTCTGTGCTGCGTGCACCTGTTTTGGCGGAAAAAAGTGCACAGGCTCTCTGATTGGTGGATTCAAATTCAGCAGCTCCCAGGCTGCTTGACTGAGCTAGAAACTGACTTCTCTCTCCCTGTGTGTGTGTGTGTGTGTGTGTGTGTGTGTGTGTGTGTGTGTGTGTGTGTGTGTGTGTGTGTGTGTGTGTGTGTGAGAGAGAGAGAGAGAGAGAGAGAGAGAGAGAGAAAGCCTTTTATGGGATGATCTCATTGTAAGATTCAAATTCAATATATTTAGACTGGTTGACTGAATTGGATCTTGTGTGTGTGTGTGTGTGTGTGTGTGTGTGTGTGTGTGTGTGTGTGTGTGTGTGTGTGTGAGAGAGAGAAAGCCTTTTTATGGGATGATCTCATTGTAAGATTTAAATTCAATATATTTAGACTGGTTGACTGAATTGGATCGTGTGTGTGTGTGTGTGTGTGTGTGTGTGTGTGTGTGTGTGTGTGAGAGAGAGAGAGAGAGAGAGAGAGAGAGAGAAAGCCTCTTTATGGGATGATCTCATTGTAAGATTCAAATTCAATATATTTAGACTGGTTGACTGAATTGGATCTTGTGTGTGTGTGTGTGTGTGTGTGTGTGTGACAGAGAGAGAGAGAGAGAGAGAGAGAGAGAGAGAGAGAAAGCCTTTTATGGGATGATCTCATTGTAAGATTCAAATTCAATATATTTAGACTGGTTGACTGAATTGGATCCTGTGTGTGTGTGTGAGTGTGTGTGTGTGTGTCTCTGTGCATGTGTGTTTCCATATGTGTCCATATTTGTGATTGTGTGGCTGTTATATATTTTTTTATCGATTTTTTTCATTTAACAAGTATATTTGAAGGACCCTTAGCATGTTCAGCATTTTTTCAGCTGTCCATTTTGCTTTTCCAATTTTTCTGTTTAAGTTATTACTATTGTGCTAAATCATAGCATTTCTGCTGTTTTATAAGATTTTTGCTAAATTTAGTATTTCTGATTAATTATAGTTTTTCTACCAAATCATAGTACAGTATTTTTGCTTTTTATAGGATTTTATAGGATATTTATATTGCTTGATATAGTATTTCTGCTTATTATAGGATTTGTGCTTAATATAGTATTTCTGCTAAATGTAGTATTTATGCTTAATCATAGTATTTCTATATATTTCTGCCAGGTCCCCAGGCAGCCAATCCTCTGTGAGGACTGAGGCATTCAAATTTACATATCAGGGCCTGCACGGCTTCTCACCCAGCCAATCTTATCTTAGGGATGCAACATTCAAATTTACAAATCAGGGCCTGCACGGCTTCCCAGCCAGCCAATCATATCTGAGGTCTGCCCTTTCTTCTCTCGTCATATCTCAGCGACAGATGTACAAAGAGCAATGCAAATCACAGTCAAAGTACACCAACGTACGCTGATTCACCCAGTACAAGAATTATGCTTCTAGTCCAACTAGTTTTTGAGTTACACGACGTTTTATAACTCCAAAAAAAACGGCGTTTTTTTCGCCTCTCACCGCAATCTAATTCTGACTGCTCATCACCCTGTTTTCCAGGCGCCGCTCTCTTTCCCAATTCTGCAAACATTTATGATTTTAGCAGCTTTTCTAATATGGACCTCAGATTCTTGTTAACACTCCATGGCACAAATACTGTTCCCTTTAGGCTCTGTGTATGTGTGTGTGTATCAATATTTCTCCCATTTTAAAGTATTACTCCTCCATAATTGTATTTCTGTTAAATCAAAGTACTTTTACTACATCTTAGTACTTCTGCTCAATCATAGTATTTCTGCTAAATCATAGTATTTTTGCCAAATTATGGTTTTTGTGCCAAATCATAACATTTGTTTTATGTTATAGTATTACTACTAAGTGGAGGAATTTCTGTCATGTTACAGTATATGTGCTGATTACAGTATTTCTGCTAAATCATAGTATTTCTACTATATTATATTTTTTTTCTAAATATAGCATTTCTGCTATATAATTGTATTACTGCTATGTTATAATATTTGTGCTAAACCAGAGTATTTCTGCTGAAACATAGTATTTCTGCCGAATGATAGTATTTCTGTCAAATTACAGTATTTGTGCTAAAACATAGTATTTTTTTAAAAAATTTCAATATTAATAGTAAATTACAGTGTCTCTGGTAAATCGCAGCATTTCTGATATGTTGTACTGTTTTTCTAAATCATAGTATTTCTGTAATGTTTAAGAATGTTTGGCTAAATATATTCTTTCTGTTATCTTATACTATTTCTCCTAAATTCTTGTATTTTTGAGAAGTTATCGTGTTTCTGGTAAGTTACAATATTTCTGCTAAGTTCTGCTATGCTATTGTATTTCTGCCAAGTATTATGTTTCCTCTAAGATATTGCAGTTCTGCTAAGTTACTACATTTTAGCAAAGTTCCTTTGCTTCTGCAAAGTTTTTACAAATTCTGCAACTTTTCAGCTTTTTCTGCTAGTTTCAGCAGACAGCTTCAGCATTACAGCATCCACACAGCATTTTCAAGAGGAAATGCAAATTTTTCTAGTTGTGTGGATGCTTTAGGCATCCACACTATTGAGTTCCTGTTTCTCTTTATTCTTTATACTTTATTGTGTGGATGCTGGAGGCATCCACACTATTGAGTTCCTGTTTCTCTTTATTCTTTATACTTTATTATTATTATTATTGTGTGGATGCTTTTTGCATCCACACTATTGAGTTCCTGTTTCTCTTTATTCTTTATACTTTATTATTCTAGTTGCCAATTTTTGTACTTTTTTTTGGCATTAACTACTTCCACAATTTTCAGCCGATTTTCACCGTTCAAATTTTAAACTATTCTGCTATTTCTGCTAATGTGCTATATCTTTTGGTATTTTTGCTGTTATACTTTTTAAAATATTAAGCTTTTCATGCAATTTTTGTCCCATTGAAATGAATGGAAAACTTCCAAAATTCTGCTAAAACTTGCTCATTTTTGAAACTTGACTACCTCCTCATACTTTCACCTAGAACAGC